>NC_069090.1:1737113-1910362 GCF_947172395.1 Bicyclus anynana
GTCGAAACCGAGTCTAAGTCTAAGAATTCCGACATTTCTCAAAATCAAATACCTACTGTAATTCTCTACAAGCTCTAAATCCAGTGAATGTAATACATATAATTACACATATTACACACAAGTATAATGATACGAAACTGACCGTTCGTCGGAATCTGCGATGCGACGTCGTTGCGACACGGCGAGTGAAATCTGCTAACTATATTATGAACTTGACCCGCTTCTGTTATGTGGCGAGAATTCGCTTCGATTCGCATAATTCACAATACGACTTTCGCTGTGGAATCTATAGCTATCTATTTATCATCATCATCATCATCCCGCTTCTATTTTAGATTGCATCATCACTTACCATCAGGTGAGATTGTAGTCAACATGTCATACTAATATTGTAACGCCAAAGTTTTTATGGATGTTTGTTACTCTTTTCCGTTACCACTGAAGCAATTTGGCTAAAGAAATGGAAATAGATTTTACTCTTTATTAATACATAGGCTACTTTTTATCCCGGTTAAATCCATGATTCCCTCGGGATTTGTAAAAAACTGAATTCCACGTGGATGATGTCGCGTGCTTCCGCTAGGAATGTATAAAAAGAAAATCATCAGGTGATTGACGTCCATTGTTCTTTTTTGTTTTATTGTTCATTGTTGTTGTTGTTATCTAAAAAAACATTTTGAATAATTATGAAATAAATCCTAGAGTGACCTAGATATACAGGGTGCTCGCAAGTAAGTTAATATATTCTTTAACAAAAATTAATTCGAAATGTTCAAGGAACATGTGTTCTAAAATTAATATTTTTGGGGTAGGTAAATAATGTTTCTTTTGTAAGTAGATCTTAAAATGTGTCCCTTAAAACGCATCCTTATGAAAATGACGTAGCCAAACTATTCATTGGTAAATATCGAAGTAGTTAACTAGTGAAGTGCGGAGTGCCATTGCGGACTTTAAGTATTTCGTCGATATCGACAAAGTCTTACCACTACAATAGAAAATAAGTTTTCTTTACTATGTATACCGTTTTTTTACTGTTTGACTATAAATTTCAATTTTCAAATTTCAAAATTCAACGTTAAATTTTACGATTGGAAGCTATAATATGACCCTTAAAATTTTATATTTACAATAGGGATGATAACAGTTTTTTAAATTGTATAAAAATTAAGAGTATGGTAATAGTAAAGCAATTTTGTAAAAGTAACAGGGTATCTGCGATCATTACTTTTGGAGCTACAGGGATTTAAAGGGTTAGATTTGCGGCACTGCCACGGATCCCTGAAAAACACCCCATACAAAATGGTACGAATTAATGACGTCGTAGGTACATAATGATCGTTAAATTTGTATGGGCGTTCAAACAAAATTACTAATATCTTTGTTATTTGTGCGTTTATGTTTGTAGTTCAAATATTAAAAAATGTCACATTTAATGTAAAGAAGCTAAAACTGTATGAATTTTCATCTAAGTTAAAACATTTTTAATAGATTTTGAAATTTTATTATCTTATTTATTTTGCAAATATCCAGACAATCTTTGTATAAATTAGTTAACATTGACCTTTATTGACAATCTTTGTATAAATTAGTTAACATTGATCATTAAAATCAATATATTCAAACCTAGTCATCATCCCCATTATAGGTAACATCGTTCGGAACCCTCTTCACGAGAGTTTAACTCGCACTTGTCCGATTTTTCAAAAGGGTCTTAAATTGTTCATTAGCATTCTACTAGATTGAAAAAAATATTTACTTTTAAGACATGAATATATAAAAAAAATTATTTTCAAATACTTTTGCCTTTACTAAACGGAGCGTTTGACAAAATTCTATTCCTTTAGTGACATCAAGTAACATCATGACGTCGCAAAACGACAGCGATTTTGACATTTGGAAAAACTGATTAAATACATAATTTATAAATTAAATTTTCTACGAAATCCTTAACATTTATTAATTGACATCGATCGATATTTTATTTAGGACCCATATTCCGTTCGGACCCATTTTCCATACTACGTCTTCAACCCATATTCGGCTCACTGCTGAGCTCGAGTCTCCTCTCAGAATGAGAGGGGTTAGGCCAATAGTCCAACACGCTGGCCCAATGCGGATTGGCAGACTTCACACACGCAGAGAATTAAGATAATTCTCTGGTATGCAGGTTTCCTCACGATGTTTTCCTTCACCGATTGAGACACGTGATATTTAATTTCTTAAAATGCACACAACTGAAAAGTTGGAGGTGCATGCCCCGACCGGATTCGAACCCACACCCTCCGGAATCAGAGGCAGAGGTCATATCCACTGGGCTATCATGGCTCTGGCTGGCGGCTCTTCCATACTACACGAAATTAATATTGTTTATATTGAATTTGATATGAGTCAATATTCCGTATTGGTTTCCGTAGGTACCTACGTATCGACGGTTTGACAAACTCTTCGCATAGAAGTATATCTGGCGATCGCAAGCTGTTGTTCTATTATAATTATGGAAAATATTAACTTTAATTAGTAAAGGTGAAGATAATAAAGTAATTAAGGGATCAGAGTTCTAATTGATTTGTAGTTTTCCAAGATCGGTTCGAAAAAACGCGAATACCTATAATAATAGAATTAAAAAGAACAATGCCTTCTAGCTAAAGATTACATACTGTTACTAACGGCAACTTCATCCGCGTAAAACTCGATGTAAACTTTCAACTACCCCTACCTTACCCCTATCGTAGTAGGGGTAGAGTAGGGTAGAATTACCAAGGTACTCTTTGAGCCGATAATCTCTAATAATAATAATTAATTAAACAAATAATAATGAAATAATAATAATAATTAATAAACAATAATAATTAATTAATAAATTATTAATAGTAATTTAATTTATTTACTCATTAAATTTATGATGATATGATAGGTCAATCGCAGCGAGAAGGACTTACAAGTATATGTTTTTAAATTTATTTATATGGAATAAGCTCGCGCTTGCCTAGATGATGCCTATTCACTCTCTTCTTAAAGATGCCCAGGTTTTAAGAATTAGGAAAACACTGTCTTTTTATTTATTATTTACAAGTTAGCCCTTGACTACAATCTCACCTGATGGTAAGTGATGATGCAGTCTAAGATGGAAGCGGGCTAACTTGTTAGGAGGAGGATGAAAATCTACACCCATTTTCGGTTTCTACACGACATCGTACCTGAACGCTAAATCACTTGGCGGTACGTCTTTGTCGCTAGGGTGGTAACTGGCCACGGCCAAAGCCTCCCACCAGCTCCAGCCAGACCTGGACCAGTTAAGAAAATCTCAATCAGCTCAGCCGGGGATCGAACCCAGGACCTCCGTTTTGTAAATCTACCGCGCATACCACTGCGCCACGGAGGCCGTCAAAATTCTTCTCTGTCTTCAGGAGAGAGTTCCATGCCCTAGCCATGCTTATAAGAAACGAAGAAGCAAATCGCTTTGTCCGAATTCTAGGGATGTCAATGACATAGGGATGGGAAACCTACCCGGTGTTTTGCATTGCGATACAGGTCCCGAACCCAGAACCTCGTTGGATAGAAGCAGGCGTTACTTTGCGGAAGTTCATCATGATAATATAATGATTTATTTATTTTGCTATCATCCGCGAAAAGTCGACGAACCCATGCGACAACGTCACCCAGGTCCGTTCTCTGGAGATGTTGACTCTACAACGTGCAATTGCAAAGTCAAATTGCACGAAATTGCACGTTGTTAGAGTCAACATCTCCTGAGGATGCTCCGGTTTCGGGGTGAAACGTACGTAGAGAGTATTTTGTCGGACCTGGGTGACGTTGTCGCAAGGGTTCGTCGCCACCACGGGACCAAAGAAGTAGGGGTAGTATAACAGTAGTAAGGTCATCAAATCCAAGGTCAATAAACTTCATGCGCCGACTGAAGTGGAACGCACGCGTATGCTAAGTTTTCACTCGATAACATTTCCATTTCAAGTATTCGTAACGGTTATGCACATGTTATTAATGCCTATTCTTTCCATAATCTCTGTGGAAAAATATGGAAACATCTGAAACCATTTTCCAAGTTCCCCGGTGAAGGAAAAGATCGTGAGGAAATCTGCATACCAGAGAATTTTCTTAATTCTCTGCGTAGAAGTTGGCAGACTATCCGCATTAGGCCAGCGTGGTGGACTATTAGCCTGACCAAACACATTCTGAGAGGAGACTCGAGCTCAGCTGTAAGCCGAAAATGGGTTGATAATAATGATCGTTCCCCAATTGAAAATGTTTTAACAAAATTTTTTATAAACATACAACAACACACTTGATATTCCATCATCATCATTTCATCATTCCCGCGGATACAAGGGGATGAAAAATTACTTATGTAACTCGCTGATAATGCAGCTTTAATGGTGTAATTTTGTAAATTGGTTTAGTAGTTTAAGCGTGAGAGAATAACAAATGAACAAATTCACTTTTACTTTTACGTATATCTAGCTATGCTCCACGGTTTTACACGCGTACATTCATTCATATGAAAATATCTGAAAAAAGTAACTGTCTTTATGTATTTTTCTTTTCTCTACAAGTTAGCCCTTGACTACAATCTCACCTGATAGTAAGTGGTGATGCAATCTAAGATGAAATCGGGCTAACTTGTTAGGAGTAGGTATTATGAAATCCACACATCACATCGGTTTCTACACGACATCATACCGGAACGCTAAATCGTTTTGCGGTACGTCTTTGTCGGTAACTAGCCACGGACGAAGCGTCCCACCAGCCAGGTTTGGACCAATTAAGAAATCAATCGGCCCAGCCGGTGATCGAACCCAGGACCTCCGTCTTGTAAATCCACTGCGCCACGGAGGCCGTAAAATGCTTCTTTTTAAACACAAATGTATATGCTTCTTTTTGTTAAAATATAGGATAAATGAGAAGTGAGAAACATGCCTGAATTTATTTTATAACAGAAAAAAAACTTCTTGTTTTACAATTTTCTTTTTAATAGATAATTGTTTTCTTGTCAACCTGGTTTAATACTATATATTGTATTGAAGTTGTTACGATGTTTGTATAATTTCTAGGTTTTCCTCTTTACACTTCTTAGTAGTTTACTCAGTTTTTGTTTATTTTAATACTTTATTAGCAGCAAATATTGCTAAGAGCGTGTTACTTTGCTGTTAATGTGTTCAAAATAACTATGAATCAGTGTCTATAGGAAAACAATCAGCGTGGAGAAATCTGTTAAACACTATATAACTATTCAAAGAATTTTCCATATAAATAAATGTTCCTCAAAAAGAAAACTGTCGGTTAATAGCAAATCATTCTCAAAAAAGGTGTTGGTTCAAAGCAAAATATTAAAAAAAAAACATTTGAAAAAGAAGTGTTAATTTAAGGCACAGTATTCCAAAAAAACCATTTTATTTCACAAGTTAACTTTGAATTAAATACAAAGAGTTTTTTTTAGGGTCTTTCCGACTCCTCTTGCAAATTAAATGTTAGCCACAGTCTTTCGCTAGTTTAAAAAAATTTAATAAAAAAAATACAACCGACTTCAAAACCAAAAACGTATCTATTAAACTAAAAAGCGAAAAATAACATCATAATATGTTCTATCTGCTGATCAGTATGAATGCGGTGCTAAGCCGGTGATGTATTAATTCAAGCCATGTGGGAATATATTATAGATTTAGATTTTACAGACAGTGTTGTTTCAGTGGTCCTGTCAGAAATGGCTTAAATTAAGACAACACCAGCTAAGCACCGCCTTCATACTGATCAGCAGGTAGAACATATTATGATGTTATTTTTCGCTTTTTAGTTTAGTGGGTACGTTTTTAGGTTTTGAAGTCGGTTGTATTTTTTTTATTAAAATTGTTATTATTTTTAGTGTAAAATTTCAATTCAAACGAATACATCAGACCCCTAATGACAGTCACAATCCATCTTGGTACAAAATTTTCAGCAATACAAATTAATCAAGCCCAAGCACAAGGTAGCTACCGTAAACCGTTAAGGGGTTCCCTTAATTGACCTTGGTCTTCATCATCAGACCCCTAATAACAGACACAACTAACACAATCTACAATCCCGGTAGAAAGTTCTCAGCAATACGAATTAATCAAGGCCAAACACAAGGTAGTTACTGTAAACTGTTAAGGAGTTCCCTTAATTGTCCTTAGTCTTCATCACCAAACCCCTAAATGACAGTCACAACCTTGAAAAGTTCTCATTAATACAAATTAATCAAGCCCAAACACAAGGCAACTGCTGTAAATCGCCGAGGAGTTCCCTCGTCTGTTTTATGGCTCCATCATCAGATCGATTTTAAACCTTCATGAAATTGTAGTGCTTTAAAGTACTAAATGGAAAAGTTTACGAACACACTAGACACTTATATAATTTTCGAAAGTTCTCCTCAATTTCTCCAGGATTCCATCATCAGATCTTACATGATGGCAATGGGACCAAATGGAGACAACAAAAATTTCAAACAACAAAAAAAAAAATACCGACCGAATAGAGAACCTCCTCCTTTTTGAAGTCGGTTAAAAATAGAAATAAATTTTCTGCAAAATAATAAACGTAGGCATATTATGCTCTGCTAACCATGTGAAGCCGAGGCGCTGCATTAACAAAAAACAATTTAACTTTTTAGAAAAAACAGTTATTTAGCCTATCGCTAATTTGATTGTAATTGAGGTATAAGCTGTGTATATATTTAGACATAAAATGACGTAGTAAACGTAAGTACAGTTATTAATTGTAATCATAACTACGGACGCCCCTAATGGATTTAAAAGATATAATACAATAATTTCGGACGAAAAAGAAAAAAAAAATTTCGTCCGAAATTCCTCAGTGCCTGAAGACAAAAGTTTTCAAATAGTGGGTGTTGCCAGTTTTGACTTATGGTTCCGAGATTTGGTCGCTAACTATGGGCCTCATAAGAAGGCTTAGATTCACACAGCGAGCGATTGAACGACCTATGTTACGAGTATCTTTGCGTGATCGAATCAGAAGTGAGGAGATCCGCAGAAGAACCAAAATCACCGACATAGCCTTAAAGTTGCGAAGCTAAAAGTGGTAATGGGCGGGGCACATAGTTCGAAGAGCCAATGGACGCTGGGGTCCCAAAGTGCTGGAATGGCAACCCCGCACTAGTATGCGCAGTGTTGGTCGACCAGGTGGACTGACGATATCAAGCGAGTCGCAGGGATTCGCTGGATGCAGGTGGCTCAGTGTCGTGATGTCCCTACAAAAGGCCTGTGTTCTGCAGTGGACGTCCATCGGTTGACATGATGATGATGATAATGAATAAAATAATATAGTAAGTTATCCTTAAATGATATCCCTTCGTAGAATTTTTGTAAATGTTTATTAGATGAATATCCTATCATGCATTGTTTTGTAAAACTACCTAAAAGGGATGACGCAGCATCTTGGGTAAAAGCTCCTATAGGTGAGTGGACTTTTTCCGACACATAGATAGATACATAGATGTATAATTACCTAGAACCTTTGTTTTATAAGAGTTAATAAAGTAAGTTATACTCAGGTATAAGCTACCCGTTCGCTTATGAATATGCTAAGAGCGAAATTGTTATTGGTGTACGGAACCAGGTCAATGGTCCATCGGAACATTACCAGAATAACAATCGACTTCCCAATAGATACACGTATAATAACGGTTACGAATTACGATATGTCTGGCTACGACTGATCTACATGTACGAATTTATGACGACCTATTTTGCTGAATCAATTTGTATGTATCTATCTCTTGGAATCCTTAGGCTATACAGGGTGCTCGGGAGTATTTCCCATAATTCTAGGGTTATATTCCTTAAGGCAAATTAATTGAATAACTTCAAAGAACATCATTATTACCAACCCATATTCGGCTCACTGCTGAGCTCGAGTCTTCACACAGAAAAGAGAGAGGTTAGGCCAATAGTCCACCACGCGGGCCCAATGCGAATTGGCAGACTTCACACACGTAGGGAATTAAGAAAATTTTCTGGTATGCAGGTTTTCTAACGATGTTTTTCTTCACCATTTGAGACACGTGATATTTAATTTCTTAAAATGCACACAACTGAAAAGTTGGAGGTGCTTGCCCCGGACCGGATTCGAACCCACACCCTCCGGAATCGGTGGCTGAGATCATATCCTGGGCTATCACGGCTCTAAACATGTGTTGAACAATGAATATTTTCGGAGTAAATAATATTTATTTAGTAAATAGATCTTAACATGTGTCCCTTAGATAAGCATCCTTATAAAAATGACGTAGCGAAACTTATTCATTGATAAATATCACAAAGTAGCTAATTAGTGAAGTGTGGAGTGCTATAATATATAATATATATATATAATATATATATTATATATTATACTATAATAATAATAATAATAATTGTTTATTTGCAAGAATTATTGTTTTTTACAACATTCAACTAAATTAATAGTGAGCAAATATTATACATGGTGAAAAAATAAAAAAAAAAATACAGTCACAATTTACCAAAATAAATGAAATGAAATTAAGAAAAAGATAAATACAGTCACAATTACTAAATTAAATTTAATGAAATTATAAACAAAAAAGAAAACATAACACGAACAGTCATAATTACCAAAATAAAATTACAATTGCAATACAATATACAAAATTCATTATTTTTACAATTAACATTTTTACAATTATTATTTTAATAGTTCGTTGACATTATTGTAGGTTTTACTTATCAACCAGTCATATAATTTTCTTTTAAATTGCGCTATAGGTAACGCTTTAATATCTTTCGGAATGTCGTCGATATCGCAAAGTCCAAGTCAAAGTCTGATAGTGGTATATTCTTTTAGGGGTAGTTTTAAATATGCCGCCACTCGCTGCTGAAATAATATTTCTCCGCCTATTCGTGATTCCAAAAGCAAATTTGCTTTTTGTAGAAAATTAAAAAAATATTTAATGGATCGACAAAAGGAATTTGAGAATTGTGCGGTGGAAATATCAATTTTATAGAGGAAAACACGATAATTAGGTGGATACTACTTTGAAATTTTGATACAATAGTTATTAATTTAGTTCTTTATCTTAATTTAGTTCTTTACCTTGATTTTCTATTTATTATAGGTACATATATATTTTATACATTTAGTAATAAATACACTTCACATTATAAATTCATATATAAATCACACTATATATCTTTACATCTGTAGTTTAATTGGTACTTAATTATTATTTTTAAACATATTTGCTGCTTCTAATTGAATTTAATTCACTTGAATTTGTTCTCATTTTTTTTTTTATGTTAGCTGTGGCGTCACACGGGTCTCAGCTGAAAATCAGCGCCGTGTGTTATGCTTGTATATAGTACACGGCATTTGCTGAGCTGTACACCCTTTCTTTTTTAAGGGTTACAGACAGACATGCTGTTTTTAGTTAATGATACTGTTTGTAACTTTTAAATTTGAATAAATTTATTTTCTTTCTTTCTTTCTTTGTATACATACCGGCTGTATCTATACCACTATCAGAAAGTGCAAGGGCTTATGTTAGGCCTGTCCTTAAGTAATCTAGCAAATCACTGCACCATAGAGGTCGTCGCTCTCGTCAAAAATGTAATCTAGTAGAGTCATCATCATGTTAATTTGTCATTAAATAAAAAAAAAATCATTTTACCTAAAGGCGTGTGTTGTACATAGATAGTCGGAATTATCTGAATTACTTTGTATGAAAACATAAAAAGTAATTTTTTTAGTTAAAAAAAATTAGCTATGTAGTTCGGCTCCTATAAGTGGACTCGTCAACACCTTGAAGTTATGGGAAACAATCCCGAGCACCCTGTATAGTCATGTACTAAAATGAAAATATCTAACCTCTCTATTGACTAAAATATCATTACCCGGCTATTTATAAACTTTCTGCTAGTTAATTAGAACGGACTAGGGAAGATATTGATTTACCCTGTTTTTCGATATCTAAGTTCTTGAAAAAATATTAAGCTACTAGTTACACATGCTCATTTCAAGCACGAAAGCATGCTACTATTAAGCAGTTGCTACTTATTAGCATGTGTATTGCAACATTCCTAATAATGAGCATGCTTATTTTGAGCTTGACTTGAGCAGCTTGAAGCTTGAAGACTGCGCGGGAGTGAAATCGTCCGTGCGGGGAAGTGACGTGTATCACTCGTGGGTTTTCATTCATCGCTACACGCCCCCCGCCCATCGGGAGTGTTACGAACGAAGTTGCCAAGCTATAGTTTGTGTGATGATTAGATAGCTCGTCCCTATATCGCTCGCTCGACGAGATGTATAATCGCTTTTATAAAGTGATCATATGTTTGCGATGGGTACTACGTCATTTAACATGGTAAATAACGTTAGGGGGTCTTTAAAGCTTCATTCAATGCACGGAGATTTATTTGCAAGTGTGAGCAGAGTGGCAAAACACGTGTGAGATCCTCGCATTTAAAAATGTATGTGATTATAACATTTTATTATATTTTTTTTTTATTCAATCCGAATTAAAGACATGGGTGATCATTATATATGTCTAATCGTAGAAGGATGTCGGGATTTTTTCTGAATTCAATAACGATTTTTATTGTTATATTATATTTTTTTTTCATGTATTTGCCCCAATTACTCAATGCCTTGGACAATTATTTTTTTTTAAATTTAAATGACTTCCTAGGTGTTCAGGGATGATATGCATGAGAAATAGAAGAAACGCTTCTACGAGTATTTCTTTTGTGCATTTGTGAAATGAAATGAAATTACTGATCAATAAAATTTTTATTTGTTAACTTTTAAAGACTTTTAAATATTTTTATTCGTGGAAAACAATTTAAAATTAATTTCGGAAAAAAAAAATTATAATTTTTGTTTCGCCACAATGTAATAAAAATGTTGTTATTTTTATATTATTTTTAAATATGATATTGTAAATGATTACTATTTAATAAACTATTCAACCCTATTGTTAAATAGTTTAACATTTAACATTCGTCTTATGAATAAAAAAAAAGCAGAAATTAAAATCAAAAAGTTTTATGCATTAGAAAAAAATGACTTTTCAAATCGGGACGTCCAGTCAAAATCGGGACGTCTGCCTAACGCCATGTCTGTTGGGAACTAATATGAAAGTTTAATAATTTAGTCGATTAACATAAAGAATGTGATTCGTTATTTGTATCAATTTTTCAGGCTCCAAGCATGAAAAGCTCATACAAATTGCGTTAAAAAAATTTTGTATAATGTTGTTTTGTTTGTAAAATAGCTCAGAGACTCTCTTAAAAGTAATAAAATAATAATTGCCATGGGAAATTAAATAAATCATGCCAATAAATTAAAACTTCAAAAAAAAAATCAGCCAAGTGCGTGTCGGGCCACGCGCAGAGTAGGGTTCCGTAGATTAAGTCAGCACTTTAATCCCTTATGTATTGTACAAAAATACCGACAACTATACCCATGGGATAGACGATGAAAAATTCATACTTACTTTGCATGTAAGGAAAGAACCCATTTTTTTTTCTTCCATTTTATAGATGAAATAAATATACATACCCATACAAAATTTCGTCTTTCTAGTCTTAACAAACTCTGAGTTATCTTACTGACAACTTTATCTTTTTAATTAACAACAGAATTAGTATGCAATTTTCGATTACGAACTACGTTTTTAAGTTGGCCGACTATTACCGTGGCATAACGGACGCCAGCGCCATCTATAATCTATACTTATAATACGAATTCTGTACATTTTGTACATTCTGTACAATGAAGATATTTTGAAAATTTTTGTTGGGAGCATTATATAATCGATACTATAAATATCGAAGTTAAAAATATTTTATTCTATTTCTCTATATTATATATCTCTCCGTCTGTCTGTCCGTGTTTTTTTGTTATTCGGGCACTACGCTGAATCTACTAAATGAATAGGGATGATAATAGTTTTTTAAATTGTATATAAATTAAGAGTACGCTAATAGTAAAGCAGTTTTGTAAAAGTAACAAGGTATCTGCGATCATTACTTTCGGAGCTACAGGGATTTAAAGGATCAGGATTGCGGCTTTGCCGCGGATCCCTGAAAAACGCCCTATACAAAATGGCACGAACTTATGACGTCGTAGGCAATTAATGATCATTAGATTAGTATGGGCGTTTAAACAAAATAAGTTAATATCTTTGTTATTTCTGCGTTTATGTTTATAGTTCAGATATTAAAAAATGTCACATTTAATGTAAGGAAGCTAAAACTGTATGAATTTTCATTTAATTACGATAATATATCTTTAGTAGAATTTGAAATTTTATAATCTTATTTATTTAGCAAATATCCAGTCAATCTTTGCTTTGTATGTATAAATTAGTTAACATTGACCTTATTTACCCGAATGTATCATAAAAATCAATATATTCAAACCTAGTCATCATCTCCATTGTCGGCACGGTTTAAGACCATAATACGAAGAAGGTTATAGGATACTTTTTATTGCGAAAATATAATAAGAAGGGGTAATGAAATAGGTTTTGAAAGTTTGTAAGAAAATTTCTTCATTTTTAAAGTTACATTTTTAAAAAAATGTTCATAAATCATAAAAAAATACGAAATATGATGGGATTAAAAAAAAATTAAAATTCAATCTCTAAAGTGGTGAAATAGGGCTTGAAATTTTACATTGATTTCCACGCGGACGAAGTCGCGGGTGTCCGCTAGTTTTATATATTTTAGGTCTCTTCTTTAAGTATTTAGCACGGATAATTTGTGTATACATTATAACTGAGCCAGGAATGAACCCATGACCTCGTCGTGAAAACTCATACGTTTACTAAAGCCTCGGTTTCAAGGTCCTATTTGTACAAGTACTCAAACTATTTGCAGATGCATACAAAAACGAATAACGCATGTAAGTAGGTATATAACTTATACTTGCTTTTTATTATAGCGCGAAAGCCTTCAAAGGCTGAACTACCTCATTTGAAAGTTGAAAGTTCCTCTCAATAAGTTATTTTTTTTTATAAAACGCAAGTTTATAGAAAAATCTTATTAGGCAATAGTAGACACCGCGCGGTTTCACCCGCGTGGTTCCCGTTCCTGTAGGAATATGCGAATAAAATATAGCCTATAGCCTTTCTCGATAAATGGGCTATCTAACATTGAAAGATTTTTTTCAAATCGGACCAGTAGTTCCTGAGATTAGCGCGTTCCAACAAACAAACAAACTCTTCAGTTTTATAATATATAACAGTATAGACTAGCGGAGGCACGCGACTTCGTCCGCCTTTAGACCTCTTTAATGATGAAAAGTATACTTTAACCTGACCAGGAGTAAGAAGAATAATTGTACCAAGTTTCGTTAAAATCCGTCGAGTAGTTTTTGTTTCTATAACGAACATACAGACAGACAGACAGACAGAAAAAAAATTACTGATTGCATTTTTGGCATCAGTATCGATCACTAATCACCCCTGATAGTTATTTTGAAAATATATTTCATGTACAGAATTGACCGCTACAGATTTATTTTATGTATAGAAGATGTACAATTTTTCTCTTGTTCCAGACATGACATCCAGAGAGTGAAACTCAGAAGACCAACATGTCAGCCGCCGACCACAGTTCAGTGCCGATCAAAAGAAACCACATGAAAATATTAAAAACCATACAAAAATGTAGCGAAAAAACAGTTACTATTCACAAAAACTCCGACGTCGATGATAATTACTGTTTAGAGTGCAATAATAGAGATAAAATAGATAAAATAAGTGTAGATCTTAATATGAACAAGGCGGATCGGCTTTCCGAAATCCAGGAGTTTTACAGCGGGAAGAATGTCCTCATAACGGGAGCCACAGGTAAACATCTTTTGTTTTGGTAAATTAGTGTTGCGATGTCATTTCACGGTGACAATGCACTCAGAGACATAAACTATATTTTAACTAGGGTAAACACTAATACCGAGAGCCGAGATAGCCCAGTGGATATGACCTCTACCTCCGATTGCGGAGGGTGTGGGTGGGTGTGTGGGTGTGTGTGTGCATTTTTAAGAAATTAAATATCACGTGTTTCAAACGGTGAAGGAAAACATCGTGAGGAAACCTGCACACCAGAGAATTTCCTAATTCTCTGTGTTTGTGAAGTCTGCCAATCCGCATAAGGCCAGTTTGGTGGACTATTGACCTAACCCCTCTCATTCTGAGAGGAGACTCGAGCTCAGCAGTGAGCCGTATATGGGTTGATAACGACGAAGCACTATACGTAAAAATATACAAAATGGAAAATTCCTTCTCGAATACTAGTACAAGTTCGAACTAAGTCCTCAGGGTGTGGTGTTTTTGTATCTATGGATTGCACGCCACTCACAAATCCGAAAAGAACAACTTAAATCTATAAAAGCTTACTCAAAACTACCGGAAAACTGTACACAGTTAAAGTTCTTTTTTTGACGTAATTTTAAGTTTACTTTGGAATCTTCTTAAGTGGTTGATGACGCGTATTTCTATTTTAGGGTTCCTGGGTAAAATCCTTGTGGAGAAACTTCTCCGTTGCTGTCCGGGAGTGGAGAACCTCTACCTTCTAGTGCGGCAGAAGCGAGGAAAAGACATCTACACGAGGATTGAAGAAGTTTTCGAAGACCCGGTTAGTTCTCTCTCTTACTTGTGTTTTTATTCTGTACTAGCGGACACCAGCGACTTAGACCTTAATACGACCATGTCGCAAAGTCCGTACTTAGTGGACGTCTAGTAACTATAAACTAACTCGCCGCCAAAGGAGATCATTCATTTTGGGCCCTTTTTGAAAGTGCCGGCCAACGAAAAAAAATGGCACGAATCGTTAGAACTCGTCATTTGGAGCAATAGTTACTACGGCTCAAATGTTGTAGGACTGCACTGAACCAAGTTATACAGGTTCGAAGACTCGTCACTTGATGGGCACTTACAAGACTCAAAAAAAAATGTATAGAAGTGACGAGTCATCGAACCTGTATAACTTGGTTCAGTGCAGTCCTACAACATTTGAGCCGTAGTAAATATTGCTCCAAATGGACAGTTCTAACGATACGTATCAGTTATTCAGTCAAAATTGACAATATGTATTGTATGTCATGCTTTTTTCTATATTACGTGATGTGACCTTTCGCTTTAATATAAATGGATAGAGGATTGGGGGTAGTAAGCTAGAAGCTCTGCTAAAGTCGACCCCGAGGGCTAGAAGAACTTCTGTGTGACAGACTTCAGCTTGAGGGACCCATGGGGCTTATGGGGTCAAGTTATGTTGAGTGATCTTTTCAGCTCTGGCGTAACTATACCTACTTTCTGTTTGTAAATGTCCTGTTCGAACTATCGTGTAAATAACTTTATGAAAAAAAGTTATTTTGAAATCACAGACAGATACTTCAATTTTATTTTTATGTACATGTACATTGTACAGCATATGTAAAAGTATACGTATTGACAAAAAAAACTTTATTATCATCGACTGTGTGACTTTGAGCCTTCTTATGAAGGCCATGGTCTCGAAGATATAGGTCATCACTGGCAACACGCACTGTTCGAAGACTTTTGTCTGCAGGCAAAAATGAAACTTATCAGTGAAAAAGAACTTATACATATACTAGCGGACACCCGCGACTTCGTCCGCGTGGAATTTAGTTTTTCACAAATCCTTCGGGAACCATAGATTTTTCCGGGATAAAAAGTAGCCTATGTGTTAATCCATGCTATATCTCAATACTGAATTTCAGCTCATTCGGTTCAGTAGTCGAGGCGTGAAAGAGTAACAAACATTCATATCATCAAAATCATCAGTTTTCGCAAATCTCAGGAAACCATGGATTTTTATCGGGATAAAAGTAGTCTTTGTGTTAATCCAGAGCAAAATCTATTTCGCTTCATATAATCGCTTCAGTAGTAGCGGCGTTAAATTGTAACAAACATCCAAACATCCATACAAACTTTCGTTTATTAGTAGGTTAGGATAAAAATAATGATGGTACCGATCAATTCGGCGCGCAGGATTTTCAAATTTAAAATCGATGTCAATGTAATCATAATGCAAAAAGTAGTAGGTATCCTTATAAATCATCTTGAGATACATCTTGAGGATGCAATTGACATTAGTATAATAAGTGGTACTTTTTGTCAACCAAGTACAAGTGGGTAACTTTGCAGAAAACACTTTTGCGATGCAAAACCACTTTTGAAGTGTTTGAAGTGTCCGACAAGTGTCGAGACATATGTGTTCATTTGAAGCATTGTTAGGTATTTAAGTAGTTTTGCATAATAATGAAATATTGATATTTCTTACCATTATTGATTTATGCTAAGTAAACTTAAAGTTATCTCAAATTGTTTTAAATTATAAAAATATGGACCTGCCAATGCATAGCTTTAAGCAATGTGTTAAAAAACATTTACTTAGTTGAGGGTACTACAACATTGATGAGTTCCTTAATGATAAAGATGCTTGGAGGTCGTTGGATCAGCTTCCACCTTCACACAGAAAGTAAAACTATAAGAAATGTAAACAGTAATTGTTATTAATTGTAAATTATAATACTGTATGACTTTTTCAAAAGAGCAACTGTTGAGTTTCTTGCCGGTATCTTCTCAGCAGAACCTGCCTTCCGAACCGGTGGTAGAATCTTTACAAATAGTCAACTGACGTGTCAAAAGTGCTTGTAAACTGAGCCTACTTGAAATAAATGATTTTTGATTTTTTTTTTTTTTGAAACAAGTGGGTTGGGCAATGCTTAACCCTTTTTACTATTTAACCAAAAGAAGTATGGATTTTCATCCTACACTTTAGTTAGCCCACTTCTATCTTAGATTGCATCATCACTTACCATCAGGTGAGGTCAAGGACTAACTTGTAAAGAATAAGAAAAAGTTGACTAAGATCTCCCGTAATCAGTGGCATGCACTTCATATATGCAAAAATACACTACCTACCCTGAGAACTCATTACGAATCTGTACAAGAGCAGAAAGTTATCATTTTGTACAATTTTTATGTATAATGCATACCCTAGTTAACAACATTATGCACGCCACTGCCTCTTTTTTCTGTAGAGGGAAAATTCTCACTGACACCCATTTGGATAACGTCAGACGCTACTGTCCCTTACCCACCTCTAGTAACAATGAATGTTGTGGTTAAGCAACATTGCTATGCTCTGGTTTAAGTCTCCTTATTAACAACCCGTATTCGGCTCACTTGTGCCGTGATAGCCCAGTGGATATGACCTCAGCCTCCGATTCCGGAGGGTATGGCTTCGAATCCGGTCCGGGGCATGCACTTCCAACTTTTCAGTTGTGTGCATTTTATAAAATTTAAATATCAAATGTCTCAAACGGTGAAGGAAATAACATCGTGAGGAAACCTGCATACCAGAGAATTTTCTTGATTCTCTGCGTGTGTGAAGTCTGCCAATCCGCTTTGGGCCAGATAAACTATTGGCCTAACACCTCTCATTCTGAGAGGAGACTCGAGCTCAGCAGTGAGCCGAATATGGGTTGATAATGATGAGGTTTGTCATACTGATGACCCAAAGCACTTAGCCATCTATTATTATTATATAAAAGGTAATGGGCAATACGTAGGCTTTGATCACGGCTAATTGATGCTATTTTTCACATGACAAGATCACGGGTAGGTACGAATCATTTTCAATTAAACACAGTTACATACGTTATGATAACATACCTACTGCAATGCCTGCAATGGCTACACTTACCACATTTTATGTGAAGATTGTCTGATTGCTACTACTATCGTTTTGTTTGGAAGTCCATGCAAGAGACCTATGTCCAGCTGTGGACGTCCATCGGCTGTTGATGTTGATAATGATCATGATGACGAAGATGACTATGGTGGCTTTAGAAAATAGCAGGTTTCATGGGTCCAGGCCCTCGACTGGCCTCAATGAGTGTATTCTAAAATGTTTTTTTTTTTTATTCCTTACAAATTAGCCCTTGACTACAATCTCACCTGATGGTAAGTGATGATGCTGTACTTAGGTATGTACATACCTAATAATATTTTTAAGACCACTGTTAGACCTGAGTGGCACGTCGATTCTCTTTCTAAGATCGCTAACGCTTCGAAAACTAGAAAGATGTATGGGAAGGACAGATCTTGATCACGTGACCTGTCGATAGCAAATGTCATTCGTGAATCTACATGCCACTTGGCTAGGAGGGCTGTTGTATTAGAAAGTTAGGCAGTAAAAGGGAAGGATAAGAGAATGTAAGCAAACGAAATGCGTATGTTGTGATGGTTGTGTGTGATTAAGATGGATACAATAAGGAATGAATATTTTATAGGGA
This sequence comes from Bicyclus anynana, assembly GCF_947172395.1. Taxonomy (NCBI): domain Eukaryota; kingdom Metazoa; phylum Arthropoda; class Insecta; order Lepidoptera; family Nymphalidae; genus Bicyclus; species Bicyclus anynana. Next base: position 1,755,447 of record NC_069090.1, read on the forward strand.
AGTCTGAAAATGGCGCCAATGACGGAAAAGCTGAGGAGCAAAATGTTAGCTTGGTATTACCAAAAGACTGATGATGTACACAAGAGGCGAGGAAGTTAAAAAAAGAGATGGTTGGAGTCTGTGAAAGAGGACATGTATGTAAAAAGAGTGGATGGTTGGTCGAATAATACAGGCGAATAGAAAGCTGGTGATTTAGCTGGTGGGAGGCTTTGGCCGTGGCTAGTTACCACCCTACCGACAAAGACATACGGTCAAGCGATTTAGCGTTCCGGTACGATGTCGTGTATAAACCGAAAAGGGGTGTGGATTTTCATCCTCCTCCCAACAAGTTAGCCCGCTTCCATCTTAGACTGTATCATCACTTATCATCAGGTGAGATTGCAGTCAAGGGCTAACTTGTAAAGAATTAAAAAAAAAGCATTGATATAATTTGCTGAACCTAAGTGGGTTCAGCAAAATATGTCAATGCCTTCCAGAAAAAAATCTTTCTGTGTTAGATAGCCGAGGAAGGTTATAGGCTATATAGTATCCCCGTATCCCTACGGGAACGGGAACCACGCGGCGTCAGCTAGTAATAAATAAGCCAATTATTTTTGTTGTGGGTTTCAATGGGAGAGGGCAGCTGTTAAAATCTCGCTCAGGAGCGCTGGTAGTTCTAAATCCGGCACTGCATGTACTGACGAACTTTCAGTCTTCATAAAACGAGTAATAGGTATATCTGGCTTAGCAGGCTTTCGTTCAATACATGTACTGCTAGGTCATTAGCAAACAAAACCTAAGCGTATTGACTTTAACAAATGTCACAAGCAAATAATATCACAGTGCAACGGGCAAACTAATTGATCTGATCACATAAGAGGTAGTTTACACGTGTGATTGTTTGTTGTGTGCTATTTCCCCGTCAAACAACATCTAAATTACTGGATAATCAATGATTAACGGTGGGCGTCCACATATCCGCATTGAACGAATCGCAACGGATTTTATCTACCGTAAAATTAACGAAGCCGTGATAGCCCAGTAGATATGACCTCTGCCTCCGATTCCGGGTGTGGGTTCGAATCCGGTCCGGGGATGCACCTTCAACTTTTCAGTTTTATGCATTTTAAGAAATTAAATATCACGTGTCTCAAGCGGTGAAGGAAAATATCGTGAGGAAACCTGCATACCAGAGAATTTTCTTAATTCTCTGCGTGTGTGAAGTCTGCCAATCCGCGTTGGGCCAGCGTGGTGGACTATTGGCCTAACCAATCGCATTCTGAGAGGAGACTCGAGCTCAGCAGTGAGCCAAATATGGAATATGAAAATTAACGATCCGTTTGATGTGATGCGTTTGATACGTATGATGATCAGTGGACGCCTACCATGATGATGGATTTAGATATATTTATCTGGTGTGTCGACATGTGGTTCAAGTATGAATGATACCATTCTAAATTAATTGAAACCGATTCCGTTCTGATGCGACACGACACCATGCATCAGAAATGAAAAGGGCGGTATGTAAGATGGTCATAAATTAATGGATAGGGTGTGTACATTTTTAATTTTTATTTATATACAAAATGTATGCAACGCTTTAATTCCGTTTCCCGCTCGAGTCTAATAAACCATCCCTAATTAGTTGATTTTTTAAGTCGGTTTGATGCTCTATATCATAATTAGTTGGGAGGCCCAAATGAAAGGTAAAGATTTCTTATAAAAAAAACAAAAATGCTCGCTTAAAATAAATATGACAGTGACAACCTTCTTTTTTATATTCTTAACAAGTTAGCCCTTGACTTGATGATGTAATCTAAGATGGTAGCGGGCTAACTTGTAAGGAGTAGGAAGACAATCCACACTCCTTTCGGTTTCTACACGGCATCGTACCGGAACGCTAAATCGCTTGGCAGCACGTCTTTGCCGGTAGGGTGGTAACTAGCCACGGCTGAAGCCTCCCACCAGCCAGAACTAGACCAATTAAGAAAACCTCAATCGGCCCAGCCGGGGATCGAACCCAGGACCTCCGTCTTGTAAATCCACTGCGCATACTACTGCGATATGGAGACCATCAAAACCTACTTTGTAGAATGTTTCCAACTTTTGAGTGCACGCTTGATCGGGGAAGAAAAAGATTTTTATTAGTTTTGTCATTTATAAAGTGAAATATTCTGCAGTTTTTTTTTTGGGGTTTTTTGTCCGGGAAACACCAGATTTTGTTTTTACACGTAAGGGCCCCTGGGCCCCTGTACTCCGGGCCCGTATCATTGACACGGCTGTACCGTTGGCTACGCCCCTGGTAATACTATAGTCAATGATTAAACGTTTTTTCATTTTTCATACAAGATAACATGTGTTTTCTTTTCAGGTTTTCAGTCGTCTCAAAGAAGAAGTACCAAAGTTCCGACACAAAATAGTCGCCATACCGGCGGACTGCGAGGCGGCGGGTCTAGGTCTTACAATTAGTGATAGACAGACTCTTATAGAAAAGGTATTGTAATATACAACATTCGTTTATAGTTAATGGCAGTTTGATACTGCTACTATCGCGTTAACGAAAACGCGAATTTCTAAGGAATTGAAACAGCGCCATCTAGTGGCACTACTGCACAACTGTTTCAATTCCATATAAATTCGCGTTTACGTCAAAGCGATAGTAACAGTATGAAAATATCGAAAACTCCCACTAGGCACACTGTATATTTTTTGATAAAATGTAATGCAAGCTTAATTATAGTGATCTACTATTGCCAATAATTACAGTCTATAATAATTTGTTTTTTTTTTACAAAAAATACCAAATTTAAAATGCACTAAAAATTAGAAGAGTTCCATCGATTTCCTAAATGTCAAATCTTTTGATGGTAATTATCATGGGATGTATAGAACTATGGAACATGGTACCTATTTCGAAATCTAATTCGAAATAAAAACCTAAATTCGTCCAGGCGTCTTTGAGTAATCAGTGAACGTAAACCTAAAAAAGATTTAACAATTCAATTTTTTTTTACTTATCTATCTAATAAATAAAATAAAATAAAAAAATATTCTTTCTATACTTATAATAAAACTGGTCGAATTCTTACATTCAAACATTAATTCGCATTTTGAGATTTTTCTTTACCATTTGCAACACCAAACGTTACCGTAGAATAACAGACTAGCAGCGCCATCTATCATCTATAAATATAATAAAACTGGTCGAATTCTGTACATTTTGTACATTCATTGTTATTTTGAAAATTTTTGTTGCAAGGCATTATACAATCGATACTGAAGCCAAAAATATTTCTTTTTGATTTTTGTCTGCTTGTCTGACGTAAAAAATAGCGTGTTTAAAAACCATGTAACAAAAACGGAGGGTAGGTATAATTTTCCGACAATTAAAAAAATTAAGCAAATACAAGATAATATTTTATTAAGGTTATATGAATGTTATTGTTATACCTTCCTTAGATTCGGTATTACAAATAAGCAAGTAGGTATAAGCTGATTTAAATTGCAAATAGTGAACACAGAGTTTAATTGAGTAAGTTCGTTATCTTTAAAATTTTCCAATATAATTATATCTAAAGGAAGACTTAATATTGTTTTTACCATGTCAATCTATTTACATATTATATAAATTATACTACTATTAATACCTGTGTGAATTTTTTTACTTAAAATTTGTTTTACTTTATAATTACAACCATTATAATTTTTTGTATAAAATTAAGAAGGTGTATCCTTCTTCATTTTGTACAAAAAATTATAATCAATTGCCAAAAAGGATCATTGTCAGAAGTGAATCATTGTGAGAAAATGGAAAAATCTTAATTTACTTTGTATCATAATTTATTAAAAAATTTACTTAAGCAGCAATTAAAAGTATATTTTATAGTATACTAGCTTACGCAGCGCGGTTTCACCCGCATGGTTCCCGTTCCCGTAGGAATACGGGGATAATATATAAAACTATATATATTATCTCCGCATTCCATACTTACATACTTACATACTTATAACCTTCCTCAATAAATGGGCTATCTAATACTGAATTTTTCAAATCGGACCAGTAGTTTCTGAGATTAGCGCGTTCAACCAAACAAACAAACTCTTCAGTTTGCTTGTGCCCAAGCAACCGATGGTCCAGACTCCGTCCCTTGATCCAGCAGTCAAGCGAAAGCTTCTTATAGTGTTGGTCGAAGCTTGTCGCTTTAAGACTGAAACGACTATCGGAACAATATTGTAACTTCTTCAATATTATTCACAGGATTCTAAAAACTTTCTCAAAGTCATTTGTGTGTGGTACAGGTGAACATAATCTTCCACTCCGCTGCCACCGTGAAGTTCGACGAACATCTCCGCGCGGCGCTCGTCACCAATGTGCAGGCACCGCTGTCGCTGTTGCAACTGGCCAAAGATATTAAACAGTTGAAGGTATGGATTTACCTGTAAGCTTGTTCGGAGAAATACTACCACCATGACAATTTCTGTCGCTAACTTGTCTATTAGGTAGGCATCATAATGAACTGCCGACGGACTTCCACTGCTAGATAAAGGCCTCTGTTAAGGACTTCCAAACAACATGGTTTTGAACCGCCAGTAGCTCTAGCGGTTCACTACTACTCGATTGATGTCATCGGGCTTAGTGGGGGTCGACCAGCAGTGCGCATTCCGGTGCGGGCTCGTTACTCCAGTACTTTGGGATCCTAATAGCTACCACAACCACTGCCACAGCCAGGAATGTCGGAGCTACCGGGGAATATGAGTATTGCCCAATTATGTCCACGCTGGGCATACGGGTTGGTCAACGCAGGGCTGGGATTTCCACGGAAGTGTCGCTGCTTCCCTGCCTGTGTCATTTACAAAATCCAGTCAGTTTAGAATGGATATGATATACCGCCATCAGTCATAATCAGTCGCCAGAGTCTCCTCAGTCCATCAGCAGGGTCCTACACCACGAGCAGGTGAGGTTGGCTATTGGGTGAGCTGACAGGGCTGATTTATGACATTCTATGGCAAGAGTGACCGAAGAGAACTACCACCATTGATATTTCTGTCGGAAACTTTATCTATCGTCTATTATGTATTCTGTGCTGCCAATTAGAATTGTTATTTACCTACCAGAAGTGTAGGTGTGGTTGCTGGTGAAACTACAGGCATAAGAAGTTTTACATAAAACAGTTTAGCCTCCATTTTACCAATATGGTGATGCGAGCGGCAAAAATTGGCGATGAGGTGGCAAAGAAGAAATTTACGACTGCGGTAAGGCGATTAATACTCTGGTTTGTTTATATTCCCAGGTGTTCATGCACATATCGACAGCGTACTCCAACTCTCACCTGTACCACATCGAAGAGCGGTTCTATCCATGCGACGAGGACAGCGGCAAGCTGCAGCACATGATCGACAAGCTGACCGACGAGCAGATCAATGACGTACTTCCCACGTGAGGACATTACACTCTAGCTTTGCCATCTATAAAGTGTACCCGCTTGTACCACATCGAGGAGCGGTTCTACGCGTGCTACGAGGACAGCAGCAAGCTATACTCGGGGGTCAGGCTGGTTTCTGGCTTTTCTATGCCTTTGTAGGTTGGGTAACTTAGCCGAGGCTAAAGCCGAAGGGGGAATGGAAACACAGATTTCTATGATGTAATTACCATTACCAGTTATGCTAGACGCCAAAAACATGCTAAACAACATAGAAACTAATGTTTGAGCATTGTATTTTCCACTACCGACTCGTAAATCTATGGTATTTTCATAAGAAAGTAAAAGTAAAGAAGATTCATATAGATTAAAGTTGTGCAATTCATAGCACCTTTACATTATTATAGTCCTGATACCAAAAGTAGTATCAGAAAACCGTATGTTATGCTTGGCACAACCTTCGAAAATGTTTCAGCTTAACATTGTGTTGAATATACCAAGCTCTTATCTAAACATTTCTCTGTATGTTAGTCCATAGATTTAATACCATCTGCTTTGTTCCAGTATTCTAGGTAAATGGCCCAACACGTACACGTTTACGAAGGCTCTAGCGGAGAACGAACTGAGACTGAACGCAAGGAATGTTCCGCTGGGTATCTTCCGACCGGCGATAGGTAACCAGCTCTTTGACTATATCATATCAGCCGATGGATGTCCATACTGCAGGACATAGACCTTTTGTAGGGACTTCGAAACGTCACGATCTTGAGCCGCCTGCATCCAGTGAATCCCTGTACCTGAATCGTCAGTCCACCTGGTGTCCACCGGGGTCGACCAAAACTGCGCTTCCTAGTGCGGGGTCGCCATTCCTGCACATTGGGTCAGTGGCGTAGCGTGCCTTGGAGGGCCCCTATCAAAATTAGTTGGAAGGCCCAATTAATGAAGGGTAAAGATTTCTCTCAAAGAAACACAAATGCTTGCTTAAAATAAATATGACAATGATTTAACCATAGGATGTTTTACCATAACTTTTGGGCGCACGCTTAAGCAACGATTTTAATATATATTGATATTGCTTTTACACATAAGAGGCCTCTGTAATCTGGGGGCCCGGTATCATTGATACGGTTCATTCGGCGGTAGCTACACCCCTGTCTTGGGTCCCCAACGTCCGTCAGCTCTTCGAACTACTCGTATGTGCCACGCCTATTGTCAATTCAGCTTCGCGACTCGTTGAGTTGGTCCTGTAAGAATACGGGGATAATACGCACAAATAACGTAGCTTTCTAGTAGTAAAAGAATTTTCAAAATGTGTGCAGTAGATCCAAAGATTTACCTCTTTACTCGAATAAAGATGGATGATCCATGATTTAAATGTGCCTCGCAGATAATTATTTCTTTTTTTGACATCTATGAAAATCTGATCATGTACAATAATTTACCATGTACAATATGCAATCGAAGGTTCATCATCTCCACGGAAAAGCAAACAGATTAACGTCGAGAGGGCGTGGATTTGTTTCCCGTACCAGACTCGTACCTACTCTTATCTCGTTCTTTTCCGACTAATTGGAGGGGAATAGGAATGTGCCCCATTCAATCTTTTTTTAACTCTTTTTCAGTGACTTCAACAGTGAAGGAGCCGCTGAAATGTTGGCTGGACAATATGTACGGGCCGACAGGAGTTGCTGTGGGTGCCGGTTAGTGAATCATCATCATCATCATCATCATCATCATCATCATCATCATTATCATCATCATCAGCTGATAAACGTCCACTTCTGGGCATAGGCCTCTTGCATGGATTTCCAAACTTCTTCTTCTTCGTCTTGAGCTGCCAGCATCCACCGGTTTCCTGCAACCCGCTTGATGTCCTCAGTCCACCTAGTGCGAAGGTCGATTAACACTGCGCTTTCCGTTGCGAGGGCGCCATTTCAGCAATCATTATCATTATTATTACTGCTGAGCTCGAGTCTCCTCTCAGAATAAGAGGGGTTAGGCCAATAGTCCACCACGCTGGCCCAATGCGGATTGGCAGACTTACACACGCAGAGAATTAAGTAAATTCTCTGGTATGCAGGTTTCCTCACGATATTTTTTCTTCACCGTTTTGAGACACGTGATATTTAATTTCTTAAAATGCACACAACTGAAATTTGGAGATGCATGCCCCGGACCGGATCGAACCCACACCCTCCGGAATCGGCAGAGGTCATATCCATTATCATCCTATACCCGCCAACCTGTATTGAAGCAGTGTGGTGGGTTTAAGCTTCATATCCATTCTAAAATAATGAAGGAGGAGGCCCGGTCTTGTGGTAGGCTATTTAAAAGATAATCTGTTTATAGTGACGGGTACATTGCGGACGCTTCAGTGTGACGAGTCAGTGACAGCGGACTTGGTGCCCGTGGACTCGGTGGTCAACTGCCTCATGGTAGCGGCTTATAGCGTGCACAAGCAATATAAGAACGGGTAAGCACCAATTTTTATTATTGGTAGTTTTTTTGACGACTTCTTTGACGCTGATGGTAATGATTTTATTTTCTATCGTGGGTTGGATTTCTTCGGGTTAATTTAATTAAGGATTTTATATTTTCTACATTGTCTCGGGTGTGGCCTGGTCCTAGGCATATAAGGGGGAGAGCTACCACCATATAAATATACCTATCTTCAGAAAACCCCATTGGATGAGGCATAGAAAATGTGCAATTCTTCACATTTGCAATGCCTCATCCAATCCAAATTCTGAAATGATCACGTAATTTTCCAATTTGTTGGTAGATTACTTCTGAGCACGACCTTAAAGACGTGGTCGATCGTACAACGTATTCCGGTTCTGTTTTCCAAGTAAAGAATAATAATAATATGCTCCCGACCAAATTTTTTTTTTTTCCTTTCTTTTTTTTGCCCACGATTTGGTGGTAGCAATGTCGTCATAACCATGTAGGTTATTCATTATCAACCCATATTCGGCTTACTGCTGAGCTCGAGTCAACCATACTGGCCCAATGCGGTTTGGCAGACTTCACACACGCAGAGAATTAAGAAAATTCTCTGGTATGCAGAGATACCTCACGATGTTTTCCTTCAGCGTTTTTTTTTTTTTTTTTTTTTATTTATTTTGGCAAAAACAGTCATTACAAAACAATATTACTAATTATAAGAAAATACAATCAAAATAGACAATACATTGCCGAAAAAGTACTTATAAATATAAAAAAAGAGTTTGAACATCGGAAATAGTGAGTAGGTACAGAAGTTATAATCGAAGTATTATACGTTTTCACGCACGCAGGTGATATTATAGTACACAAGTGTGTGCGCAAGTACAGATGCACTCTCTTTTTTTTATCCACTTTCATAGGCCGATGGGACGGCAGCTTAAAGTACACGGTCCATGGTTATGGATTTACATGGTCTCCGAGGTACACGGGTTTACCAGCATTTCTCTTTTAACTTTTAAGAGTGTTAATGTAAAGACTCATGGTGATAATTAAATTGCAGTCCGCCAGCAGAGTCGCCAATTTACAACTTCGTCAGCTCAGTGGAAAACAGAATCACGTGGGGAGACTTCATGGCGCAGAATATGGCCAGGATTGATAAGCATCCATTCTCTAATGCTGTTTGGTAAGATTTTTTTTCATTTGAATTTGTTTTCAATTGTAATTATCTATCTACCTATAACCCCCACCGTAGTTATTCAAAGATGCCATTGAAAATCGTCACAAAGAAAAAAATCAGCTTGCAATTTACAAAATACTCAAGTACCTACGTACCTACAGAAAATAAAAACTACCTACTCTAGAAATTCTTGACCGAAAAGAAGCTTTTCTGTTGATGCCCAAACCTAAGATGGATTTGGCCTTGAATCCAACACTTCATTTCTAGCACTGCCTGCTACCGTCTGATAGGTAAATGTCATATAGTCTAATCGTGAGTTTTGTCACTTTCTTTCTTCAAAGGACGATGCCTATACTGGTGAGGAAGCTATCATCAGATACATATCAGAAGGTGGTTCTATGTACCTGTATCTATTAATAGGCCTATGCCTATTAATAGATACAGGTACATAGGGCAGTCGTGTTTTTTTAAGACCATTCTTATGGCAATTGTCGTAGAAGTATAAATATAAATTTACCCTACAAATGTACCTGAAATTACGTGAAAGTGTTTTAATATAAAAACCATTATTTTTTATTATATTTAATTTGTATGCCAGAGACGGCTGAATACATTTATCTATAAAAAAATTGTACATTGTATAATATTTAAGATGTTCAGCAAATAAAAAAAAAATTGTATTTTGTATTATCCTCAGTGATAACAACTTGATAGGCTGGCGATGAACTCCGGGCAAATACTCTGCCATCTACAATTATTGTTAAAATTAAAATACATTAGGTTAGATACCAGTGGAGTAGCGTGCCTTGGAGTAAACGAAATAGTTAGGGGGGGGATGAATTCTCAAAAAAAAAAATCTTGCCTAAAAAAATTACAGTGACATAACCTATTTTACTAACTTTCACACGTAAGGGGCCCCTGTAGTCCGGGGGCCCCGTATCATTGATACAGCTGATACGGGTCTGCTAGCTACGCCCCTGTTAAAAACTTACAACGTCGTTCCAGGTACTTCTCCCTGCAGTTACACAAGTCAGCCCTAATGAACCAAATCTGTATATTATTCTTACATCTGCTGCCCGCCGCGCTCGTCGACGGGCTCGCTGTGTGTATTGGAAGGAAACCTCAGTAAGTTACCTACTAATACTTTTTGGGAGTGTTACATTTATGCGTGATAGCCCAGTGGTTAACCTCTGCTTTGATTCAGAGGGCATAACTCTTAACTTATCAATTATGTGCATTTTAAGAAATTAAGGAGTAGGTATAACATTGATGTCCTTATGACGCGTACAAAATGGTTTGCGTTTCTCATGAGGTACCTAAAGGTTCTGGGGTCGATACACAAAGTCTGTTTTCTAATTAATAGCTTGCTTTATGCCATGATAGTTAGTAGATATGACCTCTGCCTTCGATTCGGAGGGCGTTTGGTCGGTCCGTGCCTTAGGTACACCTCTAACTTTTCAGATAAGAATTTAAATATCACGTGTCTCAAACGGTGAAGGAAAAACATCGTGAGGAAACCTGCATACCTGAGAATTTTCTCTAGGTGTGTAAAGTCTGCCACGCTTTAGGCCAGTGTGGTGGACTATTAGCCTAACCCTTCACATTCTGTCAACATCGGTTGTCAAGGTTGTCAATGATGATACCTTTAACTTGACATAGACAAATGTCAATCGGCGTTATCGCTATCTCTTTCATTGCATTGAGACGAAAGAGTTGTGACTAGTACAACTCCGCCGCCATTGGTGGTGTCTATTTCTCTTCACGAAATAAGTCGTTGGTCGCATGCTGCCTGCAGGTGGGTCATCAGATTGTACCATCAGTGATTGCAAATAAATATGTATTTTTTGTTTTCCAGGATGTTGAAAGTGTACCGCAAGATCCACAAGTTCTCATCAGTGATCAGTTACTTCTGCACCAACGAGATCAAGTTCTGTAATCGGCGGACGAGAGAACTGTGGGAGATCACCTCCGACTTAGATAAGCAGGTAGAACAGCTATATACCTCGAAAAAATATAACCCCAGAGTTATGGCGAATACTCCCGAGCATTCTGTATAAACTCAACATTATTATAGTCCACGGTTGGTCTGACAATATTCATTAATATCGCCCGAGCACCTTTAAGTGACCGCAATTTAAAAATATCTCTGAAGATGAGTGTTTCGACTTAATGGAGTTGTAGCCTGGACACTAACGCAGGCGATGTGTAGTAAAATATTCATTGACACGTTTAAGATCTGGGTTTACAGGCGCATGCCGTGTAGATCATGGAGATATCGTGTACGCAATAATATTGTACTGCAAATAATGGGAAAGCCAACAGAGGTTCTGAAGCAAATTCAAAGGATGAATCTCTGGGTCTGGGTCATATAATTTGAAACTTCAAATATGACCTGCTCCAGCTTATTATCCAGGGAAAGATAAAGGGAAAACGAAGGCCTAGCCGTAAACGTATATCTTGGCCCAAGAACTTAGCCAATGGGTCAATATGAGTATCAGCAGGCTAATTCACTAAGTTGACCGTACCTATGTCTCTCTTTCGTTCCGAAAAAGAGAGAGCGAGTCGGAGGGCTCGTAGGCCATCAATCGGTTTCTCTCTTTCGTGTCAAAAGAGCGGCACGAGAGTGAATTGTTGCACGCTCGCTCTCCAGTCAACTAATCAGCCATTAAGCTGGTTTTAGAGTCACGCTGACAAAACGCTGACCGTCGTCGCTGACAGACGAAATGTATGAACTCCCAGGGAGCGTTTCAGAATAACGCGTTGCTATCAGCGCGTGCGGTGGTCTGCGCGCTACGCGTCACGCGCTGTTAGCGTCGACGGTCAGCGTGACTCCGTAAAACCAGCCGTTAATAAAGGCTGGTAGTAATGATTTATATATGAATATATATGAAGAATTATTCTACGGTGGTAAAGTCTGCATTTTTGTTTCGCAGCTATTCCCATTCAGCATGAGCGAGGTGGACTGGAGCGCATACTTCGACGACTACCTCGCCGGCATCCGACGGTATCTGTTTAAGGAAAGCGATGACACCCTGCCACAGGCGAGGATCAAGTGGAAAAGGTTACCTACTTTAACCTTATGGTCATCTTAATCACATCAACCGATGAGCGACCACTGATGACCAGTGGCATATTTGTTTTTCGGTTATAAAACTGCGATTTTGGCTTGCAGGAGAAAAAAATCCGTGCGTCCAATAGCTATCGTTTGTAATTTTTTTTCACATTAAATATTCAGGTTTCAGAGTTCTCTACTAGACTATACTTTGAGGCTATGCACTAGACAGTGATTGGTGTATTATGCCAATGGGTATATTAATTTATTTTACACTAGCGGACGCCTGCGACTTCGTCCGACCTTTTTAATCCAGCCCTTACTGGTAGTATCGTTGTAAAAATAGAGTAACTTCTCTCGTTTTTCCAACATTTCCCTACATTGCTCTGCTCCTATTGATCGTAGCGTGATGAAAAGTATACTAACCTGCCCAGGAGTATGAGGAATAATTGTACCCAGTTTCGTTAAAATCCGTCGAGTAGTTTTGCTTCTATAACGAATATACAGTCGGACAAAAATTTTACTAATTGCATTTATTTTGTATTGGCATCAGTATCTATCACTAATCATCCCTGATATCAGTAGTTATTTAAGGAAATATATTTCATGTACAGAATCTCTACAGACTTATTATACTTAGGTATAGATTATGAATTTCAAACTATTTATTTTTGTTTCAGACTTTACTATCTCCACCAGATAGTACGGATCGTTTTTGCTGTCTTCGTGTTGTACATGTTTTGGTCGGTTCTGCGGCGCATTTTTTAAACTAAACCTAGTTTAAGACTTAAGTTTCGACAATATTTTGCTCAATTTCTTCTATTGGGCAAAACATGAACCCAAATAACATTATTGTTAGTAGAGTTCATCATCAGTTTCAAACGACAAAGATCATTAATTAAAATGTCAGTTGAAGCTGACGTCACACTGTAGTATAAATTATCAATTAAAATGTCAAACTTTTCTGATCCGGTGGCCAAAACTAGAACTAACGTCGCGGCGGTCGCCATTTTGAAAAACAATTTATTAAATTAGCGACAATTAGCGACCTACACTGGGCCAGCTAAGTTTGTTGGCAGTATTTAGGTTGGCAAAGAACTGAGGGCCTAGCGGCAGTTTGATACTGTTACTGTCACGTAACGTAAACGCGAATTTCTAAGGAATTGAAACAACGCCATCTAGTGACACTACTACACAATTCTTTCAATTCCATATAAATTTTGCTTTTACTTTACGTGACAGTAACAGTATGAAACTATTGAAAACTCACACGCACACTGCTGTATTTTAATGTTCAATGTGGCAAAATTCGTAATACATTTCGGAAAGTCCTCATTCTAATATATACCTTATCTTTAACACGTTAGTTTCATTTTGCAAAATTGCCACAGCAACTCTATTAGGACGTTTGACGGTACTTGTAAACCCAAGTAAACCGGGATAATTTCTTTCCGCGGACGTTCACGTGGATAGTGCCACAAACTTTTCTGAAAAAAAAAAAATGAGGAGCAACTATTTGACAGTTTTTTTTTAATATAATCATCTGTCAGTTCCGCGAGCCGTGTGAATGAGTGATCAGAGAACACAGAGTCTATGTACCGTAGGTACAATGTATGTCGTTGGTTAATCCCTCAATTTAAAGGACTATATTCAAAGTAATCTAAAACATATTTATATACTTACATATTATCTACTTATTAAATCGTATTAGGTACAACAAAAGGAATGTATTTGTTAACTATAGTCGCAAACTTTTTATCGTCTCCAAAATGACGTGCGAGTAATAGCGCAGCGCAGGTTGTATAAAAATTAAGACGCGTGATGCGAAATCGGGTGGGAGGGACACGAGCGCGGGATGACGCCCCGTCGCCGCCTTGCGTAACCGAGGACACCTTAAATCTTGAATTGCGCAATTTAACGCACGATGTTCGGAAAAAATGTTAGTCTAAATTGATGATCAGGTTGAAACAACTGTTCAACCATCAATTTAGCCTACAACATAATTTCGTATTGTATATATTTTTTATCGTTGCTACATATTTTAGTCTAAACTGTAAATAATTTTATTAAAACCTATGAAAAGAGGCATTATTTTCTGCCATAAGGTTCGTAGTTACGACCATAATCGTGATTGCGATAATCACATTCCCGATTACGTTAATCATATTCGCGATTACAATAACCAAAACTTATTATTAGTGTGATCAATTTTCAATTTTTTTTTTCATAATAATAATTGAAATCTCGAACTAAAAATCAATTAATTTGGGTATATTTAACATAAGTAAGCGCTATTTAGTTCATAATTAACTTTAGTATTATGTACAGGTGATTAGATAAGTTATGTAAAGACTTTTTTGTACAACTGTTTATAAGGCAAAGGCCATTAAGGGTCAACTTACGTATGCAATCAAATTGGTATAAATTATGGTATAAACCAATAATCATATTTTAAAATAAGGGAAACCATAGATCATAGATGTGGTAGAGATCCATGCAATGAGCGTACCTGCTCGACATAGAATAAATTAAAAATGAATGTTTTTGACGTCATATCCCGCACCCCAGAAACTCGCATTCGAGGACTAATATAATACAGTGAACCACAGACGTACTCGTAAGTTGGTATCCAAAGTGTGGTCTTTGCATTGAATTACGTTTATAGACATATTATAATTATAATGTTAAGAATAAAATAAAAACGGGATATTTTAAAGGTTTGTTTTATTTATTACTTTCATGTGTTTCTGGCTATGCAGTAAACTCAAATCGTCAGCGTTCAATGTTTTCTTTCTACTGACATTGAAATATACACTTGTCACTTTTTGAAGTCTGTTAAAAACATAGATTTACGATTCGGTACAAGTACCTGATAAAAAGGTCATTTAAATAATATAGTCTGTGAAAATATCGTGGTGCAAATTTGAAAGTAGACTATGGACTATAGAGGGAGAACCTGGAGAACCATCTCTGTCTACAAATAAGTTGGTTTACAAAATGTAAGTACTTACCCTATTATCTATGTATCTAAGTACTTACCACTTCAGTCACAGAAAATATGTATTATTTTAATCTGCCCCTTAATCCGCCTACAACTGCTTTGTTCCTACCAAACTTTTTATTTTTGCTATTGGCATACTAGTTGTGTTTATGTTATTTACAGATTACAACTTTTAATTTCTTCCTATAAATAAGAAGTTATACTTCTATTCATTACCTTTCAGAAGATTGCAAAACTTGAGGTAAATAAAGATTAAGAAAGTGTGTCACGAATAGAATTTACTCTTTTAATCGACTGTCTAAATAGGTGTATGTTGCCCCACAGCATACACTATGTACGTCGCAATACTACGGCTGAAAAGTGAAAGGTAACCGAGGAGCAGCACGCTGTTGGCACACGGTGCACGCACGGTGAAAGGTGCGCAGAATAGGTTGCGCACCACAAAACGTCGTTCGTTCATCGAATTTCACTGCCCATAATTTGGGCTATATATAAAAAATCGATTCTTAAGAAGTAAACTCCAAAAAGTTAGGAAGAAAATAAAATTCAACAGTTTTATCAAAACCTTTATTGCAACAAAATCACTATAAAACACTGGTAATCGCAAGCTAGTGCTATTTTAATAATAAGTCGGAATTTCACATTAAAACACATTAAGCAGCGAATGTTTAAAATTATTAACTGGGAATGCAGCACGTTGGAATTAATTAAATATTAACTTACTAAGTAAAGATAGACATTTTTTCTAAAATTCAGATCAAAGTTAAAAAACTACTAGCAACCCGCACAGAGTCTTCGAACTCGCAGTACAGAGGTGTAGAGAAGAGCGACAGAGATGCAGGCAAAACCATGCGCGTCTAGCAATAAGTATAGAATGCTTCCTTCGTAGACAGATAACTAAATAGACAGACATAAATTACAACAACTTGACACAGTAATTCAACACACAATGCGTTTTTTCTCGTTTGGACCATCGTTGTCGCCTTGTCTTGTTTCTTTGCTCACACAACATGTGTGCTCTTTTTCGAGGTAATTGTATTACTTTTGTATACGTTCAGTGTTGTGTATTGGGATGTCATATAATCGTGTATATATAAAACGCCACGCCAATGAGCCATTTTCTTCTAAAAGTGTTGAAAAAATCGCCCCCTCTGACATCATACGCTTACCGTCATAATCGTATATATTTTACATATAACGCCACGCTAATTAGTTGTCAATTGACTTCTCTGTCTACGACTTCCATAGTATATTATCTATGGATGCGCCTCTATCGCCCCTTCTGACGTCATACCCTCACCACTGTACTGCGCAGTCGAAGACTCGACGAAATAGTAATAGTATGTCAATACACATAGAAAAACTTACACTAAGACACAAAAAAAATGGATGGAATTAACACACAAGTTACAGACGAACACATTTTCGTTACTACTTTTAATCATTCAAAATTATTATTGCTTACGAAAATTGGTATAAAACCAGTCTTTCATTAATGCTGAACATTGGTGAGTTCTTATAAGTATCATGTTAATTGAAGCGAGATTGGTATAAAAAAAATTACATTGTAAATACCATTTATTCAGATAAAATGAAAGATTCAGATTGTATTTAAAAAGTTCCAAATTAAATTAAATGGCATCTAAATTCTAAAATTGAATTAACATTTTGAGATTCTACCCTCTTTTCTGCTAAAAACTAGCCTGTTTATGAAAACCACGAGTTAAAATAAGATTCTGACATTTTTAGTACCTAAAAATAATTTTTCAAGACTGAATCTTATTTTTTTCCTATTATTTATCATCTTTTACTATTAACTAGGACATTTAAGGGCATCTAAATTATAAAATTAAATCAAAATTATGAGATTCTACCCTCTTTTTTCAAACAATTACTGGAGAAAAACTGCCAAAAATACTAGCCTATTTAGGAAAACCACAACTTAAACTAAGATTATGAGATTTTCAGCAACTAGAAGTAATTATTATTCAAGAATAATGTAATATTTATTATTTATCAGCATTTGACTAAATCTATTCTGTCTATTACTATATTGCCATCAATACAAAAATATACAAAGTACACACACATTATAAAAAAGGGGTTTCTTAAAGATCTCTATAAATTTCTACTATTCTAGTACTTAATTAATATCCAAGTCAAAGTATGAAAGTTTTGTCTGATATAAGAATAATTAATTGATTTTCAAAATATCTTATTAATTAAATCCATTTGTAAAATGTCTCATTTTGGATTGCATACGTTAAAAATTTTCTTATTTATTATAGATATTGTATGTAATTATATTTAAAACGCTACAAGCTGCCTATGAATAAAACATTGGTATTGAATAAAAATGGCAATCAAATGAGATATTGAGTTCATCATGAAAAGTTACTAAAATATATTACAATGTTCGTAAAAAGGCTAAATAATATGATAAAATTTTAGTATGAAATGTTTTTTGTTCAACTTCAAAGCGCTCGATTACTATTTCACTCAGTATCAAGTGACGATGTAGTCTAAGACTATATAGCACGTAGTATAGTTGAATTATATACTCACGAGGCACAATTATCCGCCCACTTTAATATGCGCGAGTATACTAAAATGGGTGGATAATTGTGCCGCTGAGTATACAACTCCTCACTGGTATACATAGTGTAAGCGTACGCTTAATTCGCTTGATTGGTACTACAAAGCCGATAGAGGTAACGAGCCGCGGCCGAAAAACAATTAAAAAAAACTAATTAGACCCTTGTCGGGAACCGAACCTAAGACATTCTACACTGCTGCAGTAAGTTTGTATAGCACGTCTGAAAAACGCATATAACGAATACAAAAACTAGCCCGTTTACGAACTACTTAAAACTACAATCGCCAAATCAAATCTCTACAATTGCTTTAATAGTTATAAGGAAAAGAAAACAGAACACGTAATTAAAACTGGATCGTACAATAGTTATAAGTTTGCGAATATATGGATTTTTGATAGATGAATCCAAATCAGAGGCTTTAGCCATGTGACACGTCGATTCTCTTTCTACAAACGCTAACGCTTCGAAAACTAACAAAATGTATGGGAATGACAGATCCGATCGAACTTGATCACGTGACCAAGTAAATGTCATTCTCCTACATTTTTCAATTTTCGACGCTTTGGCATTTGTAGAATCCACCAGAATCTACGTGTTCTGTAGCCATGTGGCAAGTTAACACGACAATTATCATTTCTTTGCTAACGCTTCGATAAGCAAAAAAATATGTGGAGATGACATTCGTTACTGATAGGTCACGTGGTCAACCTGTCAAACGGATATGTTATTTAAATACATTTTTAGCTTTCGAAGCGTTAGCGCTTGTAGAAAGAGATGATGTGTGACTTGGCTACAGATCCAGGAAGACTATTAATATCATAACTAAAGAACATTTCCTATATAAAAATCTTGACATTCTGCACATATATAATTAAAATATATATTAAATAATTATATTTAAAACTAGATTCATTTGTACGTAGTTGCAATTAAGATTTGTTTTTTTCCTTGGTATATGGTGGTAAAGTACAAAGTATATTTGGATATTTCGATTTTTATTGTTCTTTTTGGATCCAGATGTTTTAATAAAGTTAGATTGTACAGTCTTTAGAAGAATTGCTTAATTATACAGGTAGACTTTTAACATTTTTTAATGGTTATTTCTTATGAAAATAAAAAAGTTTTTTTTTCAAATTTGATGAAAATTAAGTTTTTGGGTCCCTGTTATAAACACAATCCTGTATAATTACTTGTCAGATCTATAAATTAAAATATAATTTTGTTTTTCGTCAGTGCACATAAATTATTGTCTACATACGATATATTGGAGATATGTGGTGAGAAATGTTCCGAACGACATGATATTATGTACCCGCGACGCCGAATTTCCGTAGATCTGCGGGTCCAATCTTAGGCCAGAGTAGTTAATATCTGGTATAAGCGACTCTGTAATAAATAATAATAATAATTAAATACACAGACAAGACAGAAGTTAACATCTGGTATCAGCGATTCTCTGATAAATAACAATAATAATAATTAAATACACATACAAGACAACTATCGACAGAAAATAAATATAAAAATCTTTTGACGTGACAACGTCTTATAATTCGATGGAGCCGGCTGCACACTCGAAAAAAGATGACGTCATGCGTCGTTCTCTCTAGGGTTACCAACTTTTTTACAAGAAATAAAGTATATTCTGGTCTATGAAGATTATTAAACAGTATTTTAGAAAAAAAGAACATTTTCTTTTGAAAAATGCAACCAATCCATCAGTATTTTTTTATGACGTTGTCAAGTTCAACTATCGTCAGTAAACCGACTATACAGACAACCGGTTTTTTTTTTAAATTACCCGATTTCAAAGATGTATTGATCTGTTTGAAGGCGGTGATATGCCGATGATATAGTTGATAGTAAACACAAAAAAAAAACTTACATACAGCCAAACGTAGAACGTCCTTCTTTTTGGAAGTCAGTTAAAAATAGGAAATAGGCCAGCGGGTTGGTAAATGTAATAATAACAATATTGATTGTTGTAGGGTTGGTAGGTTACTATACGTGTACCCTACCTATATACGTGTAACTCTGTTATTTAAAAGGGGTTCAAAAAGCCACTCAGAAAGCGACAGCATCCCACGCCCAACCCCCGAAGGGGTCAAGTGAACGATCATCGAAGACTGATGCCCACCAGTCATCGTCCGTCTCACGCTCAGGACACCGCGCCACATCTCATCAACATGGCTGATAAGGTCTCACATGTTGTGTGAGTCTCGTGAAGAGCTTACTATAGAAATGATCCTATGAAGTAAGGTCTTAACATTACGCCGTAGTATGGGCCGACGTCATTATGCGAGCAGGAATCTTCGAAGCGCAATGTTATTGTACGTGTTAAAGATGTAGCGCCATCTGACGTCGATTCGGCGAACTTCGGAAACCACTTTTTAGTGTGCCACGTCATCTAATGGTGAGTAGGCGAACGATTTAGTAAACCATTCTACCATTTAGCGGTTATACACTTCTACATCGCTGAGGTATAAAGTAGGCGATAAAGAACAGCGAGAGCGACATATCGCAAAAATTTCCGTGTACTAAATTCTGTTGCTTTTAAATATTTGGCCATCATAGCACCTTGTTTAAGTTATGCGGTTTACCCTAAATAAATAAAATATAATGATAAAAAAATATCAGAGTTCCAATGGATAATAAAAATATATTATCAGAAATACTATAGACAACAAGCTACACAACCAAAAATAGTTTAAAAAATATTAATTGACAAATATACTCAGAGGCACAATTATTTTCAATCAATTAAAGTCCAAATGTAAGTTTTCGTTGAAGAGTATGACAATTTGAAGTTGGGCACGTTCAAATTTTCAAGTGCTGGTATTGAGATGCATTGAAATATACATATAACGAGGTTATTTTAACAACATTGCCCTTTCTTTCGACCCATCGCATTGCAAGAGTGATATCCATGCCATCTCTTTTATTGCGAAAGGAAGAACGAGAGAGCTATATTTATGTATGAAAAGATAAGAGTAATATCCATGTCATCTCATTTATTGCGATGGGAAGAGAGAACTATATTTATATAGGAAATGACAGAGCAACATCCATGCCATCTTTATTATTGCGATGGAAAGAAAGAGAGAGCTATATTTATGTAGGAAAAGACAGAGTGATTTCCATGCCATCTCTTTTATTGCGATGTAAAGAACGAGAGAGCTATATTTATGTAGAATAAGACAATGCAACATCCATGTCATCTCTTTTAATGCGATGGGGAGAAAGACAGAGCTATATTTATGTTGAAAAGACAGAGCTATCCATCCATATCCATGCTATCTCTTTTATTGTGATGGGAAGAGAGAGCTATGTTTATGTAGGAAAAAACAAAGCAATATCCATGCCATCTCTTTTATTGCGATGGGAAGAGAGAGCTATATTTATGTAGGAAATGACAGAGCAACATCCATGCCATCTTTTTTATTGCGATGGAAAGAAAGAGAGAGCTATATTTATGCTATGTCTTTAATTGTGATAGGACGACAGACAGAGCGATATTTACACTATATTTTTCATCGTGATAGGAAGAAACAGAGCGATAATTATGCTTTCGTTCACCACAGACGGAAGAGAGTATTTCTGTTATATTTCATTTCAATGGGAAGAAGGAGAGAGCAATATAGACAAAATTATATCTGTCGCGCAACTTAGGCATGGTGAAATCTTTTGTCTATGCTGGCTCTGCATATACAGCCATGCCATTTCACAAATCAATTGGCAATTTCATCACCCATCAACTAGAAAATTTACACTGAACTTACAAAAAAAAAACAATTAAAAAAAAAGCTATACATACCTCAGCCAAAGCGCGTAGATCGCAAGGAAGGCCACGACAAACTCTGAGGCGCTAACACTAGTGGCGCCGCCGTACCGCGCCTGCCCACACGCGGGCGGGCACACCGGGATTATAGTTTCTATACGCATGCGCGGGAAAAGAAAAAAAAACACAAAAATATATAAACAATTAAAAAAAAACAGCCAATATTACTAACTACTTTTAAGCGAAAGTCCAAAATTGGGCCCACTTTGAGTTTGTATGGAGACTGGTTTTCTCTTTTAACGAGTGGTTGTATATCAAATCGCTTAGCGGTACGTCTGTCCTATTACCTACCTACCTAGACCTCAGAGAATTTAGAAAATATCATATCCTAAACTCATCGAGTTGGGAATCGAACCCATGACCTCTCTGTTGAAAACCTAGCTTTACTAACTGCCAGAGGGGCTCAACGAACCTGGACATATAAATCCCTTTGACATAAAATCCATTGCATTATCAGTGACAAACTGACAGACAACAGTTTTATTAAGGAATTGACACTAATTTGACATATTTAGTGAAAATAGGACAATATAAAATGTCGAATCTCTAGGAAAACTGTCAAATTGATATACAGAACATTTTATATGAATATTTGACAGGCCCTGAGTACGCGGCTTAACAAATAACATGCAAATCAATCAAGCGCTACTAGAATATAAGAGTAATTAAAAAAAAAGTATTTCCGATAGAGATATTTATCAATAGACATGCAGTATGTAATAACAAGTGCGATGCCTTACTAGTGTGTTACTCGTACATTGCGTCGACGCAACATAATGCACTAATAGGGCTTCGCTCTTAGATAAAATGTGGAACACATTGATGTGGCTCGCATTCAAGTTTAACATACAATAGGCTAGTTGCCAGTTATTTTTAAATTTTCCTAAATTGTTCATTGAGAACTAATCAACCAAAATATATAAAATCGTTTTATGCTTATTAATTAAAAATGTCATTAATTTCGAAATAAATGAAATCAAATTAATTTGGGTGTAAATTGAGAAGCGATTTATACCCTCATTTTAGATTGTTCTGTTAATAAACATTTCACATTGAGATCGGCTTTCCGACACTTATCAGTGTGCCTAGAAGCAGTTTTTATATTGTGACTATCGCGTAAAAGTTGTGCAGTAGTGCCGTAGTGCCACTAAATGGCGTTGTTTCAATTCCTTAGTAATTCGCGTTTGCGGTTACGCGATCGTCACAGTATGAAAACATGAAAGTGGTAAAATTACCCTTTTATAAACGTTTTACGAAAAATTACTACTAAATCGTTACCTCCAATTTCACAACAGACAGACAGTACTCACCAAACAACTCAACAGTGCCCTCGTCGGTGCCCAGTTTGTTCTGCGCCTTGCAAGTGAACAGCCCGTACTGACGTTTCTCGATAGTGATCACCCTGAGCGTGGTGTCCGTGAACTCGTCCGCGGTGGCGAAGTGGGAGATCCTGGAAATGTACACTCATTTATGTGATGTGACGGGTAGCAGCGACAGTGATTGTACCTTTCTAGAGGAAACACCTCGAGCAGGTACCAGGACTTGTGACCTTGGGTGTGGGCTTAAGGGATCCCTTTAGAATGCATCAACACTCACCTTCCCTGCCCGACATGTTCTCCATACCCACACTAAACAATTTATGATCAAGAGCTAACTTGTAAAGAATAAAAAAAAACGTTATTTAAAATATTATACGAAAACGACGCAGTGTCGACGCTGCAACGTCGCAACAGAACGCAACGAACTAATGAGGCATTTTTCTAACCGACACAACTACCGAATTTGACATCGCCCCAACGAAGAACCCTCACCTCAGACCAGCTATTGTATAGGACCTGCCTCGCTAGGTGTTACGTTTCTGTCAAAGTATATGATCGACGATCTATTGGGATTATAAAAGCTGTCTCTATAGAATCGATGTTAAATAGTCGTAATCGTGTTCGTCGGTTAAAGAGCACCGTATAAATACCTTTTTGTGTAGTTGGATGGTGTAAAAAACGGACAAAAACTTATAGTTTAGTATAAGATATATACCAAATCTAAGATCGTTTACCTCAGAAAACGACAGACAATTTTGTTTGTGACTATGAGCGCGACACAGGCCCTTCTATAATTGGTCTGAGACCCTCACCAACTAAACTCTGGGCTGCTCCCGAGAAATAAAAAAAAAAAACTATTTCAGCCTGACTCAGGACTCAAGCCCAGAGTATTACAATGTGAAGCCACATATGCTAATGCCATATGTGGCTTCTCATCACACAACCATATGTGGACAAATGAGGCCAAAGTCTACTAACCTATAATGCTGGTTATTGGACAGCTGCACTTCGTTCTTCAGCCAGGTGATGGCGGGCGGCGGGTAAGCCTCCACGTGGCACTCCAGGTCCATGTCGTATTGGAGGGCCTGAATAACATAAGAGTGTTTTTTTTTAATTTTTTTTTATTTATTCTGGCAAAAACAGTCATCACAATATGATATAATATATTTTTCTACACTTGAATTTCATTTATTACGCTTGTTTAGCATAGAATGTCTCTCCTCTCGGAATGAAAGGCGTCAAGCGAATTTGTCTACCACGCTCTTCCAATGCGGATTAGCAAACTTCACATACGTAGAGAAATAAAAAAATTCTCATGAATGCAGATTTTTTTCACGATGTTTTTCACAATAACCGTTTGAAACACGTGATATCTTAAAATGCAAACAAATGAAAAGTTGGAGGTGCATGCTCCGGGTGAGATTCAAACCTATGTTGTGCGAATCGAAGGCAGAGATCATATCCACTGGGCTATCACTGCTTGGGTGTGTGATTGTTTTTAATTAACAATCGAATCATAGGAGACCTCATATTAAAAAAAAAACCTGCCTAGTGTCGGGGACTCTTGACTCATAACTAAAAAAATTAGCTCTTAAAAGCTTTATCTTTAGCAAACCTCTAAATCGAAAAATATTGGTGTAAGATCTCCCATATCTTTTAAAGACCTATCCAACGATACCCCACACTATAATACAAACAAGTAAAAAAAATCATTCCCACTTTACATGTAAGGGAGTACCGTAAAAAAAAAAATCAAGATTTTATTTAACGACATTGTTCACATTTATAATGTACATACTCATGCTTATTTACAGCTTTCTATCAATAAGTCTTTGCGCTAAACCACGAACAGACAGTCAGACATGTCGAAACTATAAGGGTTCCTTGTGGTCTACGGAACCCTAAAAACGGATCTAAAGCCTCACCTGTCCAAGTCTAGGCCGAGGTACAGTGACGACGGGCGCAAACTCCACCTCCAAGTTGATGTTCCGCCGGTCACCCTTGCCGACTCCGTTCTCAGCCACGCAGTAGTACGTCCCGCGGTCTTCCTTGTGGATGGACGTGATTTTGAGGATGTTTCCACTGAAATTAAAAATAAACTCATTTAAAATAAAAGGAAAAGCTATCGAAATACTTGGACCTTGCTCACGAGATTACCGCCATGTGGAATGTTGAGTCAATTATTATTGTTCCGATAGTCGTTTCAGTCAATGGTCTTATAGCGAAAAGCTTCGTCAAGAAGTGTTTTTCAGAAGGTTTAGTGTTTTTCAGATAACATAGGTAATCGGTATAGTGATAGTTGCCTGTATGACGTTCAGCAGTTTTTCCATGAACATAAACGCATATTAAGACATTTTTTTTAAATAAGTATAATAATAAAATACTCCGAAGTCTTATTTACATTTTTTCACTTGCACCAGGGCCCTTAGTTACCTAGCTACGCCACTGTTAGCACAGGTATACTTTAAAATCAAATATGTGAATTGTGATGACTATATAACAAACCGATAGATGGAGCCACCGGTGGGCAGGATGGCGTTGTTCTCGCGACGCCACGAGATCTTCGGCAGTGGGAACCCGCCAGCGTAGCATTCCATTTGGGCACCTTGAAAAATAAGTCATTAAAATATACTTATAAATTAATAGTAATTGTGAGACGTGTCCTAGTGGATATGACCTCTGCCTTAGATTCCGGATAGAGAATCCGGTCCGGGGCATGCACCTCCAACTTTCTAGTTGTGTATTTTTAAGAAAATAAACACCACGTGTCTCAAACGGCGAAGGAAAACCATCGTGAACAAACCTGCATACCAGAGAATTTTCTCAATTCTCTATGACTGTGAAATCTGCGAATCCGCATTTGGCCAGCATGGACTAACCTAATCCCTCTCATTCTGAGAGAAGACTGGTGCTCAACAGTGATCCGGGTTGTTAATGATGACGATGATGATACTTGTAA
This sequence comes from Bicyclus anynana, assembly GCF_947172395.1. Taxonomy (NCBI): domain Eukaryota; kingdom Metazoa; phylum Arthropoda; class Insecta; order Lepidoptera; family Nymphalidae; genus Bicyclus; species Bicyclus anynana. Next base: position 1,781,234 of record NC_069090.1, read on the forward strand.
ATGTCAGCATTGGAGGAGATCTACTGGTCCCTGAGCCAGGAATATATTTCGTCAATCATTATCAAGTCAAGTATTATTTTATGCAGCCTAAAAATAGTCAGTTACAATAGGGGTGATGACAGTTTCGTAGAAGTAAAAAGGGTATATCTGCGATCATTACTTTCGGCGCTACAGGGAAATAAAGGGTAAATTATACTAAAAGGCGCTGTCATGCTCAATGCCAAAATTCTTCATATTAAAGGGCACGAAAGAATGACGACGTCGTTGAGAGAGATAATTAAATACCAATTGGATTTGAAACAATAGTATCTTTGTTTTCATATAGTTTCTTTGATAGCTGTGCTGCTATAAGTTGAGAAATGTCGTAGTCCCATGTTAGCACAGGAAGAAGTAGAGAAGCAGAAGAAGAAAGAAGAAAGTTCCACTCACTCTCCCCCTCGCTGGCTATGATGGAGCGCGTAGAGTTGTCGGAGATGATGGGCGGGCGGCGCACCTGCAGCTCCACCTCGGCCGTGATGCGGTTGCTGACGGAGATCAGTACCTGGCACTGGTACCAGCCGGCGTCGGTCTCTTGGATGTCCTTGACCTGTTTATAGAGGTATTGATATAGCATACATAGTATAACCCCACATGATGATAGATAGAGATATAGCTGGAACACTATATAATGAAAATCCATCTAACACCAAGTATACATAAGTGAGTATGTGAGAAATGATATCCCCATTTGCCAGACGCTTGCCTTCATGTCCCTTTGCTAGTGACCCTTGAAGTATCAAATTTAAAAAAAAAACCGCAGAGCTGACTGACAACTGGGAATATAATTTAAGAGTTTTCACACACACTAACTCGGACTTCGGATCACTAACTTCGGATCAGTCTCGTTTTGAAGGGTAGGGATCAGGCTACGCGGCAGTGTTGCTAATATGTCAAAAGAGTCTTCTCTACAGCTGTAAGAGTTCGATTACATTTACTTTCTGGACGTGCTCATATTATAGTGCACAAATGTGTGCTCAGGCACAGGTGCACTCTCTTTTACCGCTCTCATAGTCCAATGGGACAGTAGACCAACACAACTAGTGAAAAATTCATGCACAGGACCAACAATTTTACATTCTCTATGAGGCACGGGGCTTTACCAACACCGCCAACTTCCCAACTCCAAGCTGCTATTAAGATATATCTTGTAAAAAAATCCCAATTACATATTCTTTGGCCTGACCCGAGATTCGAACTCTGGACCTCATTCTCCGTATCTGAACCAGCTAACCATGGAACAGAGGAGGTAGTGTATACTCATGTACTATACCATATTGAATCATTAAAAACAGTTTTACTTACCGACAGTGTGTACGTAGCAGAGGCAGCATCATATCTCAGAGAGAACCGGGAATCCCTGATGATCAGCCCAGAGTTTGTTGACAGTGGAAGCGCCTCAGTTGTTCTGTGGCGATCATATTTCACCTGAAACACAATAATATTGCTTTTATTATTCTTAGCAGGTTAGACTACAATCTCACCTGATGGTAAGTGATAATGCAATCTAAGATGGACGTGGAACTTGTAAGGAAGAGAGATTAAAATCCACACCTCTTTCGGATTATACCCAACATCGTACCGGAACGCTAATATGGCTGGGCGGTACGTCTTTGCCGGTAAGGCGGTAACTAGTCGCGGCCGAAGCTTCCCACCAGCCAGACCTGGACCAATTAAGAAAACCACAATCGACCTAGCCGGGGATCGAACCCCGGATCATAGCGCATAGCACTGCGCTACGAATGCCGTCTAGATACCTACTATAAAATAGTGGGTTCCATAAAGTCAAATCAAAAATCATTCATTCACATTCATTTTTCAAACAGGTTTAAAAGTAGCCTATTATTGCTCTGTAACAATTTTATTAGGACTTTTGCTGGATGATCCTCTATCATCCAGCAAAAGTCCTAATAAAATCGGTTCAGCTGTGCTCATTGTGTCAACAAAAAGAAAACAAAGATTATATGTATGTAAAATATTTATATTATGGCTTCGTCCGCCCTTAGACCTGCTTAATCTAGCCCTGACCCAAAATCTGTTAAGTCTAATAATTCTAAATGTATTGTTAGGCTTATAATTCTAAACTACCTTCATGCCAAACTTCATCTTTGTAGATCAAGCAAATAACAATATTTTGTGATATGTAGTAACCTTTAGTTTTTATATAATATTAAGATTAATATTATATAAAAGATATACATCATAATTATATATATATATATAATTATGATGAAATCAGCTGGTAGAAAAATGTTTAAAAAAAATGGAAAACGTTTATTTTGGAACTAGATAGAGATGTGTTGTTTGTGTAAATATTTGTTTAAAAATTTATGACATTGTATTGCTATTAATAATATTTTAAATGTCAATGGTCAAGTCAGCATTGTGCCAGATTATAGTTATCTGCAGTAGGGTGCACTTTATACATGTATAAATGCAATACCTACCTATGTACACAAATCTAGCCCATATTTGAATTGTCTAGTCCTGTCAAAGTCTCCACTTTTATATTTAGTGCCTGCCCTAATAAAAACCTTGTGCACACCGTTGGTTACCTGCATACTTCTTGAGCAAGTGACCTTGCATTAGAATTTTTAGGTATTTTTGGTAAGTACGAGGTGAATGCCGTGATAGCCCAGTGGATATGACCGTTATGTCTCCGATACGGGTGTGGGCTCGAATCCGGTCCGGTGCATGCACCTCCAACATTACAGTTGTGTGCATTTTAAGAAATTAAATATCATGTGTCTCAAACAGTGAGGGAAAACATCGTGAGGAAACCTGCATACCAGAGAATTTTCTTAATTCTCTGCGTGTGTGAAGTCTGCCAATTCGCATTGGGTCAGCGCGGTGGACTATTGGCCTAACCCCTCTTATTCTAAGAGGGGACGCGAGCTCAGCAGTGAGCCGAATATGGGTTGATAACGAACGAGGTGAAATAGAGGACAGCATAATTTAGATCGTCTGATTGTAGTCATCAGTGACATCAACAAGTAAAACAGGTTACAGTGTTACTAATTCACATATTCGTTGTCTGGCTACATTTTCGCAATGTCGCATTTCATGCCAATTGTCCTGCCCATTGCTCGCTCTTTTGTCGGCGCGAACACGAGTCAAAGGACTAGTACGGGACGTCGCGATTATTTGCGTAAGTAGAGCAGTGTGTGCATAGACTGGGCAACTTCGCGGCAGCACGAGCAGCTGCGCGAGGAGCATTGTCTGCAGCATTAGACCTATGTCAGGTCAGGCACAGGACAGTGCAGTGTAGGCAGAGATGTGACTTATGCGTGATAAAAGTATACGTATTTACAATATTATATCTTGTGTTTGAAATGCTTTTTATTTTTTTATTATGTATCTTACATGACATTTTCCTGGTATCTATATCTATATAGCATTTTGAAGATACTTTGTTCCCAATCCCCAAGATACTTTTACTAAAATGAAATTCGCAGTTTTTCTTTTCGAATGCAACTGAACGCAGCGCGTCGTTTTAAAATTTAGTTGATAATTCAAAAAAATTGCCGTCAACCAAATTATTGCTTCATCAGACTTAGAAGGGGTAAATTCTCTAATTTCAAAACTCGCTGATAATGTAGCTTTCTATTGAAATAATTTTTAAAATTGGTCAACTAGTTCAAGTAAATGTTGATTACTTACAAAAGTATTTTATCTTTAAAAAGTATTTGAAAGATAGAATAAAATACCTTTTTAGGAAATTATTTGTATCTATTATCTGAAATGCTTTTTGTTAAAGTATCTTGCATCTTGTATAACAGATAGTTTGTATAAGGTATCATATACATCACACAGTGTAGTTATGTTCACAGAGTTCACAGAGTGATGGTCTTTTGCAGGAAATGGTTACTCTAACATCAGATGTCCCATCTGCTTGTCCTGTATAGGAAACTTACCCATAGCACTGGATAATCTTGGGCGTAGTGAACTGAGCAGTCCAGGTCAACCTGACTGCCGATATCCCTTATCTGTTCTTGAGTTATGTGCGAGATAGTCGGAGTGCGCTGACCATTCACTGCAAAACAAACAAAGCTATTATTTTTTTATCAGTAGGTATTTATTGACATAATTATATGCATACAATATAGATTATCGCTTCTTCATTTGCGTGAAATTAGGTTTTTTTACAATTCCTGAGGGAACCATGGATGGTTCGATGTTGGAAATAGCCTATACTATCCCCATTAGCCAATTAAAATCAGTTCTTTTTTCTGATTGTATAAGCTCCTTAATGGGACCACCTCAGCCGCGTCACAGAAGCATCACCTGATGGGGCAACAACTCTAAAAATAAGTTTTCGAGAACTGTTTCATATATTCATGCAAGTTATTATTGATTATAAGACGCATGAATCGGTTCTGATGGACCTGGACGGGTTTTAGAGTCACCTTTGGGCTGTAGTCAACACTACACTAGCGTTAGTCATTATTGGATGGATGCAGGTCTTGTAGACAAAACAGACAGAAATTTTTAAAAAGCTGATATACAATACATATACAGGGTGCTCGGGATTATTTTCCTCTCTTTCTCAGTTTCAACACACTAGTGACATATCTATTAGTATAAAATCATTGGCTACAATGATGAAACTGCCTCTTTGGTCTAGCGGTTGGTCTATGACTTCAGATAACGAGGGTTTGAATTTTGGGTCAGACTATGAGATTGATGATGATGATGAACTTTTCTGTTTCTAAAAAAATCAGTGCAAATACATATACAATCTCACCTGATGGTAAGTAATGATGTAATCTAAGATGGAAACAAGCTAACTTGTTAGGAGTAGGATAAAATCTACACTCCTTTTGTTTTCTACATGAAATCATACCGGAAACATAAATCTCTTGGTGGTACGTCTTTGTTGGTAGGGTGGTAACTGGCCACGGCTGAAGCCTCCCACCAGTCAGAATGCTGATCTGATGCCAGTACTGATCATTTATTGTTATTATAACCCTAAACCTGCCAACTCTCACAGGAGCAGTGTGGTAGTTTAAAGCTTTATATCCCGACTCCTGTAAGGAAGGAAGTCTGACCATGTAGATGGAACATTAAAAAAAAATATTCTGTAATAGAGGTCTCAATTTCACTTGCACAAAATATTTTTTACATTTGTGTATGGATAAGCTAATTTTTCTTGTTGTATGATATTTTTTTCATTAGCTTCCAGTAACTTTATAAATACCATGGAGCTCATTGAAAACAAACTGATTGAGATATAAGGTGTGTTTTGGAACATACTGTCCCTAAAATTGGCTGAACTGCGCCAATCTGTCTGCAAATCTATTTGTAGCAAAGTTGAGTCTGGTGTGCCTGTAATTTCACTGCCAAATATAGGCTATAGGGACAGCCTTGCACAAATAAACCCAAAGCATAGTTAACAGCAGTTAAGGTTCAGTAATTCTTCAGGAGGTTTTACTGGTGGGAGGATTCGGCTGTGGCTAGTTACCACCCTACCGGCAAAGACAAACCAACAAGTGATTTAGTGTTTCGGTATGATGTCATGTAGTAACCAAAATGGATTTTCATCCTAATTAGCCCGCTTCCATCTTAGATTGCATCATCACTTACCATCAGGTGAGATTGTAGTCAAGGGCTAACCTGTAAAAAATATAAAAAAGTGCAGTATAGTTTAGGCAAGACAGTTTAACCGCCAGTAGTTTCACCGGCAAACCTTCAGACCGAAACAGGACAGAACTGCTTGTTGTAGACAGCAATACGAAAGTATTTCTTCAGACTAAATCTAACACAGTAGACCTGAGTATTGAGAATTATCATTCCTAAAGTTTTTTAATCATTTACCTTCTTATTTTTATTATATAGAGAAGCCCTTATTTGTTGTATTTTTTATTTTGAATAATGCCACTGCCACTGAATTGCTTTTTTCATGATAATGTGTATCGGTTTCATCTCAAACGACGATAATAAACACAAATTGACAAAACGAAAGATAAATTAGCACTAGTTTTCTGAAAGAAGTCGTAGAAATTCTAAATCAATTTCATTACTAACGAGTACGTCTAGATAAATAAGTTTTATTTTCACTTACCGATAGTAGATATGGACAAAAGAAGCGTTAAATATTCGAAAATTATATGCGCCATCGTAAACAACGCTCAACAACTGACAACTCAACACCACACCTCGAATTCGAATAAAAAAAGAAATTCGTTTGTTTGACTTTGATTTTTACCTGCCCAACTTACACATCAACAAATTTATTATTTGCTGGCGGCAGATTTAGGAACTATTTTAAGTTTAAAGAAATAGGGTTTAAAATCGCAAGAATAAATATTATGACAAGGGCAACAGCGCCACCATCAAGTTGCAATGTAAAAGCTGTTTTTTTATGAATGGGTTCATTGTGTGCGATATAACGTTCCATTCTACGAACACTTGTTTGGTTTTTTTGTAGTTATAAAAAAATGTAACATTAATTATGAATAGCAGAGTACTTTATTTCCCTGGACTTTTATTTCCTTAAGTTTTTTTTTACATTTTTACTATTAATTTGAAAATGCACTAATGGCAATACATTAAACCTTTCCGATATTCTTCAACAGATGGCTAAGAAATCATTAGCATTAAAGTTTATTACCTGCGAGATGCCTAATATGAGAAATAAAAAAGCTATATTTTTTTATTTCACGAACACAAATTTAGAGAAGAGGCTTATTTTATAGAGTTTTATAATTTGGTTAGACAATTATTTTACAAAAACTTGCATCTTTTATTTGTCACTCTTAGAAAAGAGATGGCGGTAGGTACTAATATTTTAACAATGGGGGTACCCCATAGAGTAGTATAATACATTGGGGTACCCCTTAGATTCTTATTAATGGTCTAAGGGGTACCCAAACACTCCAAGGAGGGGGCACCTATTAATGTAAACTATAGTGATTTTATATTTTATTAATAACCGACTTCCAAAAAGGCGGAGGTTCTACGTTCAGCTATATGTATGTTTAAAATTAAAATTAAAAGTAAAATTCTTTTTGTTTGGAACAGTAGGTATACTTACTACTTAGATTTTGCACATCACGAGACAAGACGTAGGTTACATTTTCTCATAAAATATAATTGTTATTATCACAGTGGAATAAGTACCAACGGATTATGATAACTTTTCATTATTATTATTTGTAGTTTACGGCTCTGATAAGTTATCTCACCAACAAACACATAATCGACTCCGTGAGCTGTAAATATTTTGTTTCTTTAAACATAAATACATAATAGAGATAGTCATACTTATCTACATAAATATAAATATCATTATGTTCAATTGTTTTAACTGTTAGCAGTTGTACGTAGAAAGGTTCTACATGGTTCTAAATAGACATGATACGAATCCCTATTACCTATTTTAGAAAGCTTTTTAGTATAAAAAAACAGACACTAAGTTGTGACTAAGTCTATTAGTAATTACTTAGTAGGTACCTATCTTCCTTGTAGTGCATTTTGCAACAAATTATCAGTATAGTTCCTATCTTAGGTAAGTGCCTACAGTTCCTACGCTAAAACATATTTTTAGAAGAAGAAAGAAAAAAAAGAAGAAAACCAATGTCGAACAAAGTTATTCAATATTTGTCAGGAGGAGGTAATTAAATTAATTAACAAATCAAACTGTAACCAAAATAAGACCCTAGAATGGCAGAGAATGACCTTGGGTGAAGTCACGAACTTGTGATCTTTGTGTGTAGGGTTAAGGGATCCCTTGACAGTTAATTAACACTCCCCTTTTCCACTCAAGTCACCTTCCGATACATATACTTACATTTCACGGCAGGAAATATACGGGTAGTATTTGTCCCTATCGCACTGGCAGAAAGTATTTTTTTGCATGACAAGTTTTCGCCCTTACATCTAACGCTCTAACTAGCATGGCCATTACCTACTTAGAGACATACTCTAAGTTACGAATGTGCTCAGTGAAATCTATGATACAGATTTTAATTCATCTATGTATTGAATTAGTCAACGAAACTGGGCGCTGATGTCTCTCAGCACCAATTAATATCAAATCAGTATCCGTCTCTATTATCCAGCGCTTCATGGTCACCTTCGTGTTATACAATGTCAATAAAACTGTATCTCGCAGTCGTTTAGATACAGTTCGACTACGATAACCGACGGACGATCTGTGAGTTCACCCTATCTTTATTCTCCTTAAAGGTTAAATAAAACGTCATATTAGTTCATATTTTTATATCTAGAATAGCGGATGTCTGCGACTTCATACGCGTAAAGATCAATGTAAACTTTCAACCCCTATTTAACACCCTTCTAATTATATGTTTGCAAGTTTTATAAAGTAAGTATTCTAAATAGTCCACTAATCATTTTACATTTACAAATGTACCTACCTTTAAACAAGAAATCTACAAAAAGTATCCTATTATCCATGATTAGGCACGATTTGAGACCATAATACGAAAAATCGTAATAAGGTAGCAATCCGTGCCAAATTTCATTTTAATTCATTCAGTAGTTTCAGTAGGTTCAAAAATGACGGATAGACAGACAGCAAAAAACAACAAAAAAGTAGTTTAGGCTTCAGTATCGATCATGATTATTATAATGCCCTCCAACAAAAAAATTCAAAATATATTCAATGGCGGACCCGGTCAAGCTTCACTTTTACTTATGTGCACATCTTCCCTACCCCAACCCTACCCTACCCCTACCCCTACCCTAAACTCTACCCGTACCGTACCTACCTACCCTACCTACCCTAACGTCACAATTGTTTTGCCTTCACGAAACCTCTTCACTAACACTTAAACTTTATGTATAGTATTGAAGTTCAAATTGACTTTAAAGTATTATTACGAATCGTTTATATGAAAGTATAGAAAAGTGTTGTTTAAAGGGTTTTTAGGGTTTTGTAGTCCAAAAGAAACCCTTATAGTTTCGCCATGTCCGTCCGCGGTTTAGCGAGACTATACTACTAGAAAACTGTAAATTAGCTTGAGTACTTACAATAAAAATGTGAAAAATGTCTTAAAATAATGATTTGATTCTAGAATAACTGGGCATCATGAAAGCTGTGGTATTCGATGGAAAGAGCCTAACCCTCAAATATGACGAGAACTACCCCATGCCCACCATTGTGAAAGACGACGATGTGATCGTTAAAGTGGAGTATTCCGGCGTGTGTGGCACGGATCTGCATATTATTCAGGTAAGTCATCATCATCATCATCATCATCATTATCATCATCATCATGATCATGATCATCTTCATGATCATAATCATCATCATGATCATGATCATGACCACCATCATCATCATTATTATTTAGGACGATAACTGTCCTGTTATAATATTTCTTCTCTATAGACTCCCAAACACCAAAACATTAAGCGATTACTCGTACTTTACTGTCACCAGTTTGGTGGCGTTGGTCCAGATATATTAAAATAGGCTTTCCGGTACAAAGTCATCAGTCCAGCACCATGGGACCCAAATGCCCATCTAAATCCGGGCTAAATAACTATCTTTGAACTATATTTGAACTAGTGGACGCCCGCGACTTCGTCCGCCTTTAGACCTCTTTAATCCGGCCCTCTCGCAATATCTAATCTTAGCTGGTACCTACTGACTATAGACGACCTCCTTACCAAATTTCATCTTTCGTCTAGCGGTTTTGGAGATATCGTGATTATTTATATATTGAGGTGAGGAGGGACCATTGCCACCCGCATCTTGAACTATATAGTAACTATTCTTCTGTGGATTTTTTTTTTTTGATTTTTTTGGAATGACAAATATTGATCACGTGACCTGTCGATAGCAAATGCACTTTGTCGTCGTGCTACTGGGGCTGATTCAATCATGATTCATGCAGATAAATTCCGATCATAGCTCGTTCCATTCCATCGCGAGCTGAGTGATTTTGAGGCCCATAGCGAACGTATCGCGATTCTTGGATCCTCAAGTCTCTCAGCTTCGTAAGTTGGCGTTAATTATGCACATCCTCTCATAAGGAGAACCGTTGGATGTACGTTGGGGTCCCAACTCAGACTAAATACATAAGGACTAGTATCGCACCCAAATTCACGAACAAAATTTTCTGCCATTTTCTAAAGAAAATGAGCTTAGATTTCATACATATCTTATATTAAACTAGCAGTTTTTGTTCGTTTTTACACCATATAACTACACAAAAAGGTATTTTTATGGAGGTTTTTAACCGACGGACACGATTGTAAACTATAAAACATCGATTCTTTAGAGACAGTGTTTATAATCGCATAAGATCGTTGATCATATACTTTGACAGAAAAATAATGTCTTGCGAGGCAGGTCTTTATCTAATTAGTCTGAGGGTCCCAAGGACCACGCAGTGATGGTTGAAAATTTTCCAGGGCGAGTTCCCAGCGTCCAAAGAGAGGCCGTTGCCACTTGGTCACGAGTTCAGCGGCGTGGTGCATCAAGTGGGGAAGGCATCGATCTTCAAAGTCGGACAAAAAGTCGTGGTCGACCCCAATCGGTAAGATTTTCTAAGTAAAACTTTCTTACGTATGCTTGACTTGGGGATTAACCTGGTAAATGTGTTACGAAAAGTGTAATCTAGTGAGGCGAACGAAAAGAAAAATAAAGTCGATTAACCTAAACTGTTCTACTATAAATTGTTGCCATCGATCTCCTATTAAAAAGTGGATGCACAATCAGCGACCAAAAAACGTCCCCACTCAATGAGTGCCAACCAACTTCTTGGCTGACTCAATTCAAGTAGTCGTATTTGCAAATTAAACCTTAACCCATGGTTGAGTTTGATCTGAATTTGGGATTTTATTGAATATTGGACAATATTTAAAGGCCTTTAGGTATAATTTTCTTTACCAATAATCCTAAAACTATCAAAGCAAAATTGACCAGTTTTTAATGATTTTTTCTACATGATTGTGCGTCCTTTTATTATAAGAGGTCAATGATTGTTACATAACTTTTTACCACTTACCCACATTGCTAAAAATCTGAAATTAAATGCAAAACTTTTTCAAACATTGGTCTTATATTGTTTTGATTAATATAAGAAATTCAACAATTCAAAACCCAATTTTGTAATTTGAAAAAAAAACTGTATCGTTTAATGTAGATATTACTTCGCTATTTTTAATCTTACAAAAATCTTATTTACCTACCTTATCTCATTCAACAAGAGAATTAAGATCCAACCAAGCAATTATCCGAATTAAGTCTTCATTTACAAGTCGTACAAGAAGATTTTCCGGCTTGAAATGGTAATAAAGTTGTAAATCATCAGCATATCCATGATATTTGCAGTGCAGTTCACAATAAAAACTCATCAAGTTTTTATTTATTTTAAATTCTGCGGATGTTGCTAAGGAACCTAAAACACTTTGGAAAAAAAAAACAACCCATTTGCGGCGTGCGTCAGGGAGATGTGACCTCTCCGAAGTTATTTACCGCCGCATTGGAAGCTTCTGAATTGGGAAGGACTTGGCATCAACATCAATGGCGAGTACATAACTCAACTGCAGTTCGCGGATGATGTAGTCATCATGGCAGAGACTCTGAATGACCTTAGTACCATGCGCAATGACCTCAGCAGAGTTTCTAAAACTGAAATAAATATGACCAAAACAAAAATAATGATTAATGCTCGTGTATCGCTCCACTTAGTTATAGTTGAGAACGCTGCACTCGAAATTGTAGACGAATACATATACCTAGGACATATGGTCCAGTTCCAATCCAACTCCACTTACAGCATTTTTCGAAACTCCTCAGTGCCTGAAGACAGTGTCTTCGAACAGTGCGTGTCACCAGTGATGAGTGTTCCGAGACTTGCTCGCCAACTATGGACCTCATAAGAAGGTTCAAAGTAACACAGCGGGCGATGGAACGAGCTATGCTTGGAGTATCTTTGCGTGATCGAATCAGAAATGAGGACATCTGCAGAACCAGTCGCGAGGCTAAAGTGGCAACGGGCGGGGCACATAGTTCGAAGAGCCGATGGACGTTGGGGTCCCAAGGTGCTGGAATAGCGACCTCGCAATACAAAACGAACCCCCACTAGGTGGACTGACGACTTTAAGCGAGTCGCAGGGATTCGCTGGATGCAGGCTCAGGATCGTGATGTTTGGAAGTCCCTACAAAAGGCCTATGTCAATTAATGTGAACAAAAGGCCTCTGTCAATGAATGAAGAACAACGAAGTTGCCATGGAAATGCGCGATGTCACATCGCTGTAACTTTAAAGGATGCAGGGGGAGGATGGAAAATGAGGAGATGGGGACGGACGGTGTGAGACGGGACCAGAACAAACAAATTCTCTTGTTATATATTTAGTATCTTAGATTATATTGTAGTTTATATTAGAATATATTAGATCATGTTTTTATACCTAGTAGAAATAATGGATACGATATGAGTAGGTACATCCGTAGCTAAGAAACTAATGACATAACATATAGGTACTCTGTAAAAAAATGTGAATGTTGTGAAAATCTTTTAAATAGTTAATCATTGACATAACCTAAAATTGTTATTAAATGTAAGCATGAATTTGATATTTTCCTTAATAAATAAATAAATTCCTCGCGATCAAGTCGCAGGCGTCCACTAGTGCTTACATAATTATTTAGATATTTATGTAGAAATTATATCTTACGATTAACATACTATCATTATCATGTGAACATAATAACAGTAAACAATAATAAAATTACAAGACTATTAAATTAATAACGCTGAATGTTATATAAGTGAATTGTTTATAATAAAAATAATGCATGATAAAAATAAAAATAAAAGGTAATTTTACTACTATTTATTACTATTATTTTAATCTAATCAATGTTATGTTAAAATAAAAATAAAAATAAAAAATCAATGATAACTGTATTTATTATATATGTACTAGCGGACGCCCGCGACTTCGTCCGCGTGAAAGTCGATGTAAACTTTCAACTACCTACCCCTACCCTACCCCTACCCCTACCCTAACCCTAATTTTCTTTGCTATGAACCTCACGGAGCCCGAGACCTTTCTAACGAATGCAAAACCGTGGAAATCGGTTCGTGCGTTCTGGAGTTATAGCGTCAGAAAGGAAAACCTGACTTATTGTTATACAAATAGTAGATGTATCTGGGTGAAATGACGTTATGAGATTTAGATAATGAGAAACAACTAAAATAAATAATATATATAATAAATCTCAGATAAAAAAAAAATATGTTCTTGACTTAAATTATTATGTACTAGCGGACGCCCGCGACTTTGTTCGCGTAATCATCGATGTCAACTTTCAACCCCTATTTCACATCCTTCTATTTATATTTTTGCAAACTTATCAACGTATGCTTAAAAAATATTCCACTAATCATTTTACATTTACAAATGTACCTAGAAAAATTAAGGACTTTCCATACAAACTTTCTACCCCTACTTCAACCGTTTCTGATATTTTTATTTTCGTATTATTCTTCGTATTATAGTCTCAAAAAAAACCTTGGCACAGTTTTATTTAAATTCATTTATTAGTTTCAGCGTGATGCCCGGTCATAAAAAGACAGACAGAAAAAAATTACAGTAAAGTAAATATAGCGCTCTACGATAACGTAGCCTTCTACTGGTGAAAGAGTTTTTGAAATCGGACCAGTAGTTCCGAAGATTACCCCATTTAAAGAATGTTACAAACTTACAAACTTTACCTCTTTATAATATTAGTATAGATTAGTATAGATGTTTGGAATACCTATATCAAAGGACTAAATGCATGAATAAAATGCATATTTTTAGATTTATTGTTTATGCAAAACCCTTTAATTAATTAATAGAGTAATAATAATATTAAAATATTGACCGTAACTGGAAGCTTTATATTGAGAGTAGCATTTCCGTTTCCGTCGATTTCATACCAGTTTTCGTACTTTTATTGACGTCACGTCTGGCTATGTGGCGCCACCTGGCGGTGTCGGGCTCGGGAAGTTTCGTAAATCGCTGAGCGCGACTTTAGCTCATTGGCGTTTTGTTTACCGTCGAAGCAACATCTTGCAATCAGTTGGTACCCGATATTGCAAGATAAAGTGTAATAAGTGAAGTGAATTCGCTGTGAGTACTTTATATTTTATTACGTTGTTACATACAACGTTAATGTAATTAACGTTAAATTATGTAAAATTTCAAATTTCATTTGAAAATAGTACGTGATCATTATTTTAACGGTTTTTCCGTTCGGATCACTACTTCATGTGTTTGAAAGTCTTGCTTTTTTGCAAATGTTTTCGTACTTGCATGTATATAATAATATTTTCTTTGTAGTGATTTTTCAACAGTTAAAATAGTATTAAAAGTGGCGCGCCCAGCGGGCTTCCTAAAAATGTGAACTCAGAAACCAAAGTGAACGTTCTAGCAATAGACTGTTGTCTAACATAATATAATATATACTGCAAAACGAACGCGTGGCCAGTGGCTTTCGTTTCAAAGGAGTACATAAATTACGAATGCTCGAAGACAAGTTAGACAAAGAGTTTTTGGAAGTTACTCAAACATATTGTTACTTCAATTCAAACCGGCATTGAAAAAAGGTTCACAGATCCCGCCAGAATTTAACACAGGAATTTTGATTGGATGTAAATTACTGGTCTAATAAATCGCCACCCCACGCAGGGGTAAGGCGTAGACACTGTTAACGTGGCTGGACACATTTGCAGTCAAATATCGGTCTAAAAAATTACCGCCCCTCGCGGGGGCAAGGTATACACAGTTTTTTAACGTTTCTGGACGTATTTGCAAAACCAACTTACTGAGTAAGGTATAAAAAGTTTGAATATTCCTGGACGTATTTGCACAGTCAAATATCGGACTAATAGATTACCGCCCCTCATGGGGACGAGGTTATAGAAAGTGTTAACATTCCTAGACGTATTTCCAGTCAAATACTGAGGATCGCCGCCCCTCGCAAGGGCAAGGCACGAATAGTGTTGAAATTTCATCACGTAGAACACACAACATGGAATATACATACAATGCGTAAACGCTCATGCACAGCCATGCTTGCATGATAATTACAACCCACCCTCGCGGGGTGTTTATCTCTTTATATAAATTATTCAAATACCGGTGTCCTTGATCGCCACCGTCGCGGGCGTATGCATGAAGAGTAATGTTCCATCGCGTGGAACATACAACACGGAATATACATATCTGTAATGCGCACACGTTCATGCACAGCCTTGCTTGCATGATCAATACAATCCACCCTCGCGGGGTGTTTATCAAACATGTGTGGATACGAATATCTTATCTATCTATATAAATTATTCAAATACCCGTGTCGATGTCGTGTGTGTGATCGCCACCCCTCGCGAGGGGAATGCATGAAAAATGTTAAGATTCCATCGCTTGGAACGCTTGCGCAGCCTTGCTTGTATGATCATTATAATCCACTCTCGCGGGGTGTTTATCAGCAATGTACAAGAGACTAATGTCCTAAAGCCCTTGCAGGCTGACTCACTATCTTTTACGTTTGCTAGTTGACATATACAAAATTGAGTTTCTATGTAAAAATGTCATTTATTGCTTACTCGTGAATATCCCACAGTAGGTAAATGACATTTTTCCAATTGATATGGGTTGATAATAAAGACGAAAATAGTGAATAGGGCAACTAGATTTGTAACCAATGGGTTAATTAATTACTTTGTAACAATGGCGTAAAAATCTGATGAACGAAAGCGTCAGATTAAAACATCATGTACATTTTGGTATAGAGGTTAAAGGCAGGAAACTTATTTTTCCGAATACATCAAAGTTTTTTAAAGGTATTACTGGATGTATTCAGTTTATTATTTGCAAAATTTATAACCATACTCCAGGTTTCATAAAACTTGGAAACAAACGAAAAGGTAAAACATATTATGATACCCTCCGTCACCTAGCAAATGTAGAAAAACGCATAAGCGGTAACATAAAAATTTCTATTAAAACAAAGGATTCTAAGTGAATCCTTTTTCAGGGGCTCGAGGCCCATCAAGGGTATTATGTATGCTTTAAAGTTTAATGCATCCAGAAAACCTAAAGTATTTTGAGATAGACTTCATTTCAAGCGGTCTTTTTAGCCACCTTTTTCACCACCTTTTTCAATGAGAGAAAATGGTCGCACCAGAAACGTACAGAGGTTAATCTGAGGTTATCTCCTACCGTTCTCTCGAATAACCTCGTGTTTTTCTTAATCTATATGGAACATCGTTCCACACTCCTGTTTTGGAAGAAATATCAACAATTGTCTACTTAATGAAATACAAAGGATCATAAAAGCACCATGCTCTGTTGCTAATACTGAAGCCGGACCAATATTTAACCTCATTCCACTTGCTAAATACGCACAGCATCAAAAACTCAGTTTGAAGAATAGACACAAGCCTACTTGCATGTGTATGTAATAAAATCCCAAAGGTGCTTCCTACGTTTTGTATACAGGGAATTGTTGGACATTACTTCCTTGTCATTTGAACTATGCATGTCTCTTTCTCAAATACTTTCTCAATGCTATCGAATTCGCAGCATGTTTTGTAAGAGATATGTAGAATTAAGAATCGACAATTTTAACATTTACTAAGAAAATAATACGAAGCGTAGATGTAGACTATATCGAAAACTTGCCCGTTACCATTGAATGAATGAATGACCTTGTTTAATATAATCAGACTGCTAGCTACCTACTTCACTGACACCCTCAGCCAGTGTTTTTGTTAGTAGCAGATGCCTTTGACCACGCTTGGGCAGCGTTACTAAACATTCACCCTCAGAGGTATTCATGGTCACGAGAGGAATAGGTACTGCATTCCAATAAAAAGGAAATGTATGTCATACTACTCGTATATGCCCCTAGAATCAAGCTCACCTCCTAAGCAACATTCAATTGGACAAAATGACTGCCGTTACATATTACGGAGGAAAAGAGAAATAAGTTTAAATATAGAATATAACAGTTAAAATTGCAAGATCTTTATGTCTAGTAACCTTAATTAGACTATCACTAAGTTCACAACAGTACACAATAGTATACGCGGCAGGAACAACAAGCATGCAAATCACTTGTTATACAACATCGCCACCTTCCATACATACGCTTTCATTACTGTAGCATAGAAAAAGTGATTGTGAAATAGGGTATGTCGGTGACTGATCTATTCTGATCTGACTCATTAAATAAGGTACATGTAGTCCATGATTACTTGTACGTATCCCGAGATGTAACTTACGCTCAAGTTGTTTTATACGATGTGTACAATGTGTATAGGGAATTTCCCACTTGCTTTATGGTATCGCCACCACTTACACTGATTCTCAGAGAATCATCAGAATCGGTTGACAGGAATATATTTAATAGCCTTGATAAGAGTAAGTCTTATGTCATTTGGATCTCAGATTCCGAGTGCTAGCAGTACCGATAATTCTATAGAATGAAGACAAATTTATTATAATCACGACAACGGACTTAGCAGTTACAAAACTGTTAGAGGTAGTCTTCAAGAAATATGGGAAAACCTGAAATTATTTCCTGTCAAAACTTAAAAATCGGCTTGTGTAGTGTTTGTCTAAAAGTAAAAGTTTTAGTACATCATATGACCTAATGTCTAAGAACTGACTCAGTTTAAGTTTCTTGAATCTTCAAGTAACCTACTTAAGAGATCAATAACTTTGTAAAGCATATCCTTAAATTCATGCCAAATTGTTAAGAAAGCCTAAAAATTCCATGCCACCAGTTTGGAATGTCAGTAACTTCTTAATAAGTTATTTTTTCAATAGTTATATTTTTGTAGGTACACTCTGAAAGGCGTGTATATGACCTAACATTACTTATTATAGGGATAACATAGTATAAAATCTGATGATTTTATTTAATTTTGGCCGCAATTTGGCTCAAATACCGATAGAAGTATTTACTCTGGCTGGAAATTATTTGTAAATAAAATAATCACTATCATAATTTTTCTTTAGGAAATAATAAGTCTATTTCATTATTAAATAAAATAACTATCCACTACGACTAAATGCAGCAAGAATTAATATTAATTTCTTTGTAAATTATTATTTTTTTTTTTTAAAAAACCGCCTCGCATATGGTTATAGCAGAATGAGTAAAGACGTCACGTAAGAAATCTTCATAACGACTACTATATCGGTCAGCAGTGTTTTTCCTAAATAATTTAGTGTGAATATCAATTATATGAGGAAATCCCTAAAATTAAAAGTATTGAACTCCAATCCAAAAAATGTGTTGAGAGTTGGAGTCGCGAGATGAACGAAAACACGTTAAGCACTGCTAACTGTTCTATTTATTAATATTTGTAAAATATAGTAAATGGCTGATGACATATTATGACACTTGAATGTCCAAGAGTTGACAGTTTGAATAAATAATATCCACAGACAATAGATACTTATTACTGGCTACCATTGTACCGTAGACATGTATTTTTGCTACATTCCAACAAAATGGAATATTGTATTATGCACAGACATAGTAAGTCAAACTTCGTTACTAGCTTGTTCTCTAAATAAAGCCTAATCGAATTAGAGATAATATTGTTATAAAAAGTTTTATTTTAATAATCACATTGGCGAAATAATACCATAATGTGGCGTCACCAGGCGAAAACAAACAGGCTCTCAATATAAAGCTTCCAGTTACGGTCAATATTTTAATAGCAGCGTTTTACCTGAAATAAAACGCATATTAAAATACTTACCTCACTGGAAGCTTTAAGTAATTCCTGCCTGGTGATATATTGAGCCAATGAGCTAAAGTCGCGCTCAGCGATTTACGAAACTTCCCGAGCCCGACACCGCCAGGTGGCGCCACATAGCCAGACGTGACGTCAATAAAAGTACGAAAACTGGTATGAAATCGACGGAAACGGAAATGCTACTCTCAATATAAAGCTTCCAGTGAGGTAAGTATTTTAATATGCGTTTTATTTCAGGTAAAACGCTGCTAATAACATGTATTTTTTATTGGATGTCAAAGATAAATACCTACATGTAATAGTAATAATAATATTATATGATACGGTGTTCAATGTGTTGTTTTAAAAATTGTAATTAATTAATAATAATACTATTTAATTTAATTAATAATAATTAACGTACTTTACATTAAGTTAAATCAATTGTAAAATTGTTGTGAAGATGAGAAAATAAAAAGGCTATTTATTATTCATTGTTAACATAATATATCTTGTTAGATTAAAATTTTATTCGTACGGTTGATGTATTTTTACCAGTCTTAGTAGTTTAATGGTTAAGACTTCCAATTTAGTGGTATATGGTTCGATCCCTTGACTGAGTTGTTGTATTTATTCCTAGCACAAACTAGCAGTTTAGGTAGAGTAACTTCGTCACTTCGTCATGGAGTTGTCATAAAAACGTCACGTCACAGTTTTGTAACTTTTCAAATGTTGAATGTATTGCTAATCATTTTTCAAATTGTTGTACAGTGCCTGCAACCTGTGCAACTTTTGCCGTGACGGCAAGTACCAGTACTGCCTCTCGGCCGGCATCAACAGCACCATCGGCATCTGGCGTGACGGCGGCTGGGCGCAATATTGCCGTTGCCCGCAGGACCAGGTCTATGCGTTGCCGGACGGCATCACTACTGAACAAGGTATCTAATTGCCACGATGGCAAGTTACAGAACTGCCGTTCGCTATGCAAATCACCATCACTATCGGCATCTGGCGTGATGGTGGTTGGACGCAGTATTACCGCTGCCCGCAGGACCAGGTCTATACGTTGCCGAATGGCATCACTAGAGAACAAGATAACTGTCACGACAGCAAGTAACAATACTGCCTCTCTCTGTCAACATCACCATCGGCATCTGGCGCGACGGCGATTGGCAAAATTACAGAACAAGGTAACTGCTACAACGGCAAGTATTAGTACTGCCTCTCGGTATCATCAGCACCATAGGAATCTGGCGCGACGGCAGTTGGGCACAATACTGCCGCTGCCCTTAAGATCAGGTCTATGCTTTGCCGGACGGCGTCACAACAGAATAAGGTAACTGCCACAACGGCAAGTATCAGTACTGTCTCTCGGTATCATCAGCACCACAGATATAAGAAAGCGTTAGCTTTTAGCGATGTCTGTTCTGTGATCAGCACCATAGGAATCTGGCGCGACGGCGGTTGGGCACAATACTGCTGCTGCCCGCAAAACCAGGTCTATGCTTTGCCGGACAGCGTTACTACAGAACAAAGTTACTGTCACAAAAACAAGTATCAGTACTGCTTGTCTATATCAAAAGCATCGGCACCTGGCACGTCGATTTCTTATATCATGTACCTATTACTAAAGCTCGTTTTAAAATTATTTTATATAATAATTGTGATACTGTATATTTGTTTACCAGCGGGTCTCTGCGAGCCGTACTCCTGCGTCTCGCACGGCTTTGACCGCGCCGCACCGCTGCCGGTCGGCAGCAAGATACTGATCGTCGGTGCCGGCATCATTGGTGAGTCTGAAGTATTTTTTTTTTCTATCACGATATCATGCTTTATATCACGCGATGTAACGTGACGATGCAGTCTAAGATGAAAGCGAGCTTACTTTTTGTACCCCTTCCAGTGGTACAATTTTATTCTACCCTATCATGGCGGTTTTTACGCGGCATCGTACCGGAACGCTTGATAATAATTATTATTTCAATTGATGAAAATTTATCTTTTTTATTCGTCTAATCTAATATAAATTGATTTTAATCAAAAAGTCACATCTCTCTAGTAAGTCTATACTCGGTTGGATATTGTAGGTCTGAATATACCAAGAAAAACCGGCAAAATATTCAGTGGTTTATTTTTACTAAAAATAATTGTGTGTTTAGTTTACATGCCGTAGAAGTGGCTACGAGAAAGTCCTTGGGCAGAAAGTTCTATATTAGAATAGGTATTCAAAGCTGGTAGTATCTTATACCAAAGGTTCATCATCTTCATCATATCAGGTGATGAACATTCACTGCAGGACACAGACCTCTTGTAGGGATTCTATAATATAAATATTATATATATATATAATATAAACATCACGATCCTGAGCCGCTTGCATCCAACGAATCCCTCCGACTTACTTGACGTCGTCAGTCCACTTGGTGGGGGGTCGACCAATACTGCGCTTTCTAGTGCGGGGTCGCCATTCCAGCACCTTGGGACCCCAATGTTACCAAAGGTTGAGCAGGAAGAACAACACAAACAGAGAAAGTAAGTGTTGACCATAAAGGAACTCCTTAACCCTACACTGGAGTCATAAGTCTCGTGTTCTGCTTGGAGATTTTCTCTCTGCCACACGATGGACTCAGAATCAGTGCCTTGGAGGGGCCCGGTGTCATAATTAGTTGGAAGGACCATATGAAGGGTAAAGATTTCTCATAAATTAAACAAAAATGCTTGCTTAAAATAAATATAGGATGTTTCGAACTTTTGGGGTACGGTAAAAAGAGAGATTGTGAATTACCTACATTTTACTTGACTACAATCTCACCTGATGGTAAGTGATGATGCAGTCTAAGATGAAAGCGGGCTAACTTGTTAGGAGGAGGATGAAAATCCACACCCCTTTCGGTTTCACATCACATTTCGGTACACGGCATCGTACCGGAACGCTAATTCGCTTGGCGGTACGTCTTTGCCGGTAGGGTGGTAACTTGCCACGGCCGAAGCCTTCCACCAGCCAGACCTGGACAAATTAAGAAAATCTCAATCTACCCAGCCGGGGATCGAACCCAGGACCTCCGTCTTGTAGATCCACCGCGCATAAAATTGCGCCACGGAGGCCGTCAAAACAGGTTAATAGGTATCCGGTAGTAGGTAGCCCTCTCATTCTGAGAGGAGACTCGAGCTCAGCAGTGAGCCGAATATGGGTTGATGACGAGTAGGTAGCTACGACTCTGCCGAGAATCCACACTGCGAATCTATGGAATGCTCAGATATTTGTCTCTCATTTATGTTAACCTTTCTTGCGTACAGGACGAAGCATAGCCGAAAAAGCCAAAAGCTGAAAATGCACTAATAAAATGTGTTTTTTAGGTAATTTGTGGATAACAACACTGCATCTGCAAGGTCATAGAGATGTCACAGTTTCCGAGATGAATAAATCCAGACTGGATATAGTCAAGTTAATGGGTATGTCTAAAAATAATACTAGGTGACGCCACGCGGTTTCACCCGCGTGGTTCCTGTTCCCGAAAAATTAGGGGGACAATAGCCTTTAGCCTTGATAAATTTTTAGCCTCGACACTGAAAGAATTTTTCAAATCGGACCAGTAGTTCCTCAGATTAGCGCGTTCAAACAAGCAAACAAACAAACAAACTCTTCAGCTTTATAATATTAGTATAGATCAGTTGGCGGAACAATAAGTAAGGTGGGCCACCTAAGGTAACTTTTTCACGACTAAATTCGCTGAACCTGTTTTGATGAATTTTATCGTAGAGATTAAGTTGGATCTTGGTACAGAAAACAGGCTACGTTTTGTTGCTAAATTAAAATAGCAGGAGATATCTACTTTATAGATTTTATAAACTACACAGAAATGTTCTTTCGATCGAATTTCAGCCATTTTCACAATATACTCAAACATTTTCAACTGTAATTTTCAGAAACAGGCTACAGGTTGATTACACCTGACGTTCTGGCTGCAGAGAAACAACTCTATGACGTCATTATCGATTGTACAGGTAATAAATACAATTTTATATTGTTCTTTTTAATTAATTTAATTATTAATATGTATTTTCTCTTACTTGCTTCTTGGAAATAAATTCATTCAGGAAAAAAAAAATGTTCAATTAATAATCGATATCTGATAATAATAACTTAAAGAAGAGGCTTTAGGTAGGTACCTATTCTGGATTTGATAAATAGAGGTCTGCGCTGCTATTTCCGCTGCAGGATTGTCAGAATAAATGATGGTCAATGGCTGACTTAAAAGACATCATACTCATAGCGTCAAATCAAAGTAATAGCTCTAATCAGTTATTATATTAATATATAAATGCGAAAGGTCGTTCATCAAAATATATCGAAAACCGCTTGACGTACAAAGTCGAAAGTCCATCCCCGGCCCAGGCCTACCCTTACCGCCCTAGAACTTATTTATATCTAAAAAAATCTTGATAGTTACACACAGACAGGGAGTTAGTTCATAGGTAGTAGAGGTCCACTAAGAACAGATTTTCCGAGAGGGCCGGATTAAGGAGGTCTAAGGGCGGATAAAGTCGCGGGCGTATTCTAGTCTAATCGTATAAGAGAGACAGTTAGATAGACAAACAACAATATGGTAAACCCGAAACTTAGTTAACTGCTGATGTGCAATTTGGTAGATTATTTTTGGACACAAGTTTTACTTTCGATCTCAAGTTTTGGGTATTATCTAGTTTTGAATCTTAACCTCTACTATTCCCAGGCGTGGGCAAGGTGATGGAGATCAGCTTCAACTACCTCCAACACGGCGGTAAATACGTAGTTTTTGGTTGTTGCCCTCCCACTCACCAGGCTATGTAAGTATATAAGGCAATGTATATAATATATATAATTATCTTAAGTTTAATATTATTACCTGACGTTTCGAAAGAGCTTGTAAATTAAGCCTATTAGACATAAATGAATTTTGATTTTGATTTTGAATTTTTTTTAGTACCTATTATTGTATATACTTCTTTTTTTCTTCTTTACAAGTTAGCCCTTGACTACAATCTCATCTGGTGCCTGATGATGCAATCTAAGATGAAAGCGGGCTAACTTGTTAGGAGTAGGATGAAAATCCACACCTACACGTTTCTACACGACATCGTACCGGAACGCTAAATCGCTTGTGCGGTACGTCTTTGCCGGTAGGCTGGTAACTAGCCATGGCCAAAGCCTCCCACCAGCCAGACCTGGACCAATTAAGAAACCTCAATCGGTCGAGCTGGAGATTGAACCCAAGACTTCCGTCTTATAAACTGCGCATAGCATTCCGTCACGGAGGCCGTCAGTTATAGGTAATTAGCAGACACCACGCGGTTTCAACCGTTCCCTTGGGATTACGGGAATAAAATATAGCCTGTGGTAATGTAGGTTAGCCCTTGACTGTGATCTTACCTGCTGTAAAGAGATGATGCAGTCTAATAAAAGCGGGCTTACTTGGGAGAGGTACAAGTTTATTTTAGAGGACTCCCCCACAATTTCACTCGCTTAGTTTCTGAAGGAACATGGAGAGAAAATATAGAGTATATTGCTCGCTGATATTGTAACTTCCCATTGGTGAAAGAGTTTTAAAAAAGTCCAGTATTTTCGGAGCCTACTTGCTACAAAAAACAAGCAAAAAAAACCTTTCCTCTTTATAAATAGATTTTTGTCACAACAATTTGTGAGATTGTTAGCAAAGGTAGATGATGAATTGAAATCCTTTTCAGAGTGAATCCATACCAAATATATGACAAGGAGTTGACTATTATCGGCGTGAAGATCAACCCGTTCAGCTTCCCCAAGGCTATTGGACTACTCAGCGCTATGGGCAGCAGGTATTTTTTTTATTCTACTTAACGTGTTACTTTTGACGTATGTCGGCAATAGTTTTGGCAATTTTAATTTTGGATAAGTTACGCGATTTTCCCAGCGTGAAACTAGTGTGCAAAACTCAAAGTAAAAAAAAAATGTCAAAGTTAAAAGGTTAACGTAGTCGGCGTACGGCTGAAGCTAGTCGTACGGTAACCGGAAAAAATATATATACAGCTTATGTTAGTCATCTGAATAATTGTAGGAATAACAAAAATATACAATTTATCCAGAAGCCGTTTGGTATATGTATGATCTCTTTCTAATTTCTACGAAATATATTTTTACAGGTACCTGAACTACGAGAAGCTGGGGGTTAAAACTTACCCTCTATCCGGATACCAGGACGCGCTTAAGCAGCTGAAGGCGGGCACCATCTCGAAAGCGATATTTAAAATTGTTTAACGCCTTGTTTATACAAAAATAATGTTTTGTTGAAATAAAATTTAAAAATATTCAAAACTTTTACATTACAATTCCAACTATTGTTCCTAAAGACTCGAATTCTTTATCCCTAATGTTTAGGAGTCTGAGTCTTTTTCAGGGCTCGACAAATGGAAGGCCTTTTAAAAAGACTCGAGTCGTAATAAATAAATTAATTAAACCAATAAAAAAACCCGACTGCATAAAGTATAAAAAAACTGAAAAGAAAAAAAAAAAACAAGCTCAGTCCAGAAGTGTAGAAAGCAATTAGAAAACAGTCGTAATAAGTTACCATAAACTGTATAAGTAGCAAACAAATACCTTGTAATTAGTTACCTAACTAGACATGTTTATTTAAGAAGAGCTCTACATGCTATGCAAAATTTAGATATGTTAGCCGGAGTGGCGCTCGGCTGCTCCTGAGATCGCGGCGCCCCGGTGCTCCTGAGATCGCGGCGCCCGTGTGCAACGCACCTCATGCACTATACATATGTAATATCGCCTCTGACTGTACCGATTTTCCAACCCTGGGCTGTTACTGAAAATTGTAAGAAAGCTCAACATTAGGTACATTTATCGACTCTCGAACCCTGGTCCACATGATCCAAAGCCAGAGAATAACCAGTTGAACTACGAAATGATGATGGTCAAGACATACTGCCCACTTATTTAATAGTTGCATATCTACTTATTTATTTCACTAGATTAATGATGGACTCATTCCTATTATAGTCGTATGACTGATAAAAAGCAAGTGCTTTTTCATGTTTGAACTTTTTCAAGTGTGACATTAGCATTAGAATTGTGTTATCTATGTTGTAACTATACTCGTAATAGGGATGATGATAGTTACCTAAATTGTATATAAATTAGGAGTATGCTAATAGTAAAGCAATTTTGTGAAAGTAAGTCCGGTGTGCACTATAAGAAATTAAATATCACTTGTCTCAAACGGTGAAGGAAAAACATCGCGAGGAAATCTGCATGCCAGAGAATTTTCTTGATTATCTGCGTGTGTGAAGTCTACCAATCCCAATTGGGCCAGCGTGGTGGACTATTAGCCAAACCTCTCGTATTCTGAGAGGAGACTCGAGCTCAGCAGTGAGCCGAATATGGGTTGATAATGATGATGATGATGATCATGAAAATAGGCCATTATTACCATCGTCATTAACTGCTGCACATTGGCCTCATGCATGTAGTTCCATACACCACGAACTCAAGCTGCCAGCATCCAGGGGCTCCCTGCAACCCGCTTGATGTCCTCGGTCCACCTTCTAGGGGGTCCATCAACAGTGTACTTTCCGGAGGAGAGTCGCCATTTCTTCTTCTCATCTGATGGTAAGTGATGATGTAATCTAAGGTATCTGCGATCTTTTCTTTCGGAGCTACAGGGATATTATAAAATATTTATTTTGCAAATATCTTTGCTTTGACCTTATTTACCCGAACGTATCATAAAAATCAATATATTCAAACCTAGCCATCATCCCTATTGAGTAGTGGTACGAGATCATACATTGTTAAAAAAAAGATAAATAAATGAATGAGATAAATAAATCAAATAAGTTAAATAAACAGTTAACCGTCGCTGCAGGTGTGACCTGAACATCACAAAATGTCAGTGTGTCAATCTTAGCGGCTCATAGAGAGATCCTATCACTGCCCATTGTGTCGCCCACACGTCACTCGCATTAACACTATCTATACGTTGGAATTAGGACTCTTAAGCCTAGTTCGCACTAGTTTAGCATTTTAGTCGAGTAGCGTAGGTACTAAACTACGTGCTACTGCCCAAAAATAGTTCGCACATTATTCGAGTACAGCAAGCGAGTTGTGCCGTGTATGAGCCGTGATAGCCTAGTGGATATGACCTCTGCCTCCGATTCCGGAGGGTGTGGGTTCGAATCCAATCCGGGGCATGCACCTCCAACTTTTCAGTTGTGTGCATTTTAAGAAATTAAATATCACGTGTCTCATCGGTGAAGGAAAACATCGCGAGGAAACCTGCATACCAGAGAATTTCTTAATTCTCTGCGTGAGTGAAGTCTACCAATCCGCATTGGGCCAGCGTGGTGGACTATTGGCCTAACCCTTCTCATTCTGAGAGGAGACTCGAGCTCAGCAGTGAGCCGTATATGGGTTGATAACGACGAAGCGAGTTGTGGTTTGCAAGATGAACACCCTCTAACGCAATAAAGTAAATAAACTGATTAAGCTAATCATAATGGCTATAATAGAAGAAGTGGATGAGGAAATTTGTGACTAAAAAAAAAAAAAAAAAAACATACATACAGCCGAACGTAGAACCTCCTCCTTTTTGGAAGTCGGTTAAAAATAATAAGAAGCTATGGGTACGGAAATGGATTACGAATTGTTTCTTCGCTCCAGCGAAACGTCATTTTATGATTTTAGGCAATGATAATTTTATACTATTGATCGGTTACCTCCCTACAAAATCACCACAAAAAATGATCCGAATCCAAAAAACAAACACACACAATTTTGTCTTTAATTCCATTATTTATTTGTGCATATATAGTTTTTACACTTCTTGAACACACAAGTCTACATTGTAGACGATATTTAGGTATTATTTGTATAAATAACGTTCATTGTTAATCACAAAGCTAACATTGAGATGTGGAAATTTCCTCTTGTGAGTGCCTCATTTTTCATGACCTAGTAACACATCTAACAGTATTTAACATCTTTGATTTTAGGAGGAACTAATGGACTCTACTAATTCGCCAGGTTCCGACTCGTTTAGACGGTGAACCAGTGAGCGTGGACGCATGGTGGGAGGCGCTACTAGCCATTTTAATTAGAGTAAAATGGATTGACTCGACTTAACTATTAACTATTTACTCACTTACTTGACTAAATTTTTGGTGTTCAAACACGTTTAGAAGCTTAATTTTACTCTACTCGACTGCTAAAGTAGTTTCAACAAGCCATTAGAGCACAACACTACGTATGTTAACTCGGTTGACGGTTCTGTATGTGAAAGTATATTATTCATATTAAGTCTTTACCATTAAAGATGCGCGAGAGATATGTCGTAAAGACAATTCATATTGTCGACCAATAACGGCTTCACCACCGTAACGGTAAGAGCGATCGGACTCATCACCGAGTGGTGGTGGTTCGATCCCCGCCCCGTTGGTCTATTGTCGTACCCACTCCTAATACAGCCCTTCCAGATTAGTTGGAGGGGAGTGGGAATATTACTCATATTTAAAAAAATGCCAAATATTCTTAAAAAAAAAAGAGTCATATTTTCGATTCAGCCACTATTGGTCGACACTGTCATTTCTCTTCACGAGATATGTTGTTGAAGCATCTTAGGTGATGCCAAAGTTCTTGAGAAAAATATAGTGTTTTTCATCAATGATTATAATAATATAGATATGTTCAATGTCTACAAAATCACCTCAAAAAGTGATCCGAATTTAGCGATTACACTGAGCGCACACATGCACAAATTTTGCGTTTACTTACATTATATAGTTTACATTTCCTAAACATACAACTCGACTTTGTAGACAATATTTAGGAATTAAGTGTTTAAATTATGTCTTCATCTTTTTACCATAGAACTGCCAGGCATCGCCGAGTTCTGCATCGAATACGGAATGGAATACGATCGTGTCTAAGGGACATCAACTACTTCCAATCCATAATCCATACGTAGTTGATGTCCCTTAGACACGATCGTATTCCATACAAAACTAACGCGTACAAAACGTTCGGTTCGGTTCTTCGTTCCTGATCCGCACTGCAAAGTTATAGAATGCCCTTCCACCTTTTCCCTACAACATGGGTATATTGAAGTCAAGAGTGAATAGGCATCCTCTAGGCAAGCGCGTTCCACCATAGGCTGCATCATCATCATGCAACTTTTCATCCCGGAAAAATCCATGGTTCCCGCGGGATTTGTGAAAAACTGAATTCCACGCGGACGAAGTCGCGGGCGTCCACTAGTAATCAATATAATATCATTGAGTGATTCATCTCATTCATGGGGTGTTTCATACTGACCTGTTTTCAAATTGTAAATTATGATTTTTAATGATTCATCGAACTTTCATCGGAAATGAATCAAATACTTTCGGGTTGATTGTGTAACAAGTTAATAAACATGCAAGGGCGTTCATTTTATTTTAGCCGACCTCTCTGGCACAGTTCGTAGTTCTGTGATTCTCTAGAGAGGCAATCGGTTTGGTTTAGCCAAGTGGCACGTCGATTCTTTTTCTACGATTCCCATACATTTTTCTAGTTTTCGAAGCGTTTGCGATCGTAGAAAGAGAATCCTGCTCCCGTTTTCCCAAAATTTCCATTCACACCTCTGCTCCTATTGATCGTAGCGTGATGAAAAGTATACTATAACCTACCCACGAGTATGAAGAATAATCGTACCAAGTTTCGTTAAAATCAGTTTTTGTTTCTATAACGAACATACAGACAGACAGACAGGCAGACAGACAGACAGACAAAAATTATACCGATTGCATTTTTGGCATCAGTATCGATCACTTATCAGTTATTTTGGAAGTATACTAGTTATTTTAGAAATATATTTCATGTACAGACAAATTTATTATAAGTATAAAATATAGATAAGTTTGTCTGTATGTCTGACTGTCCGTCTGTCTGTCTGTTACCTTTGCCTGAATAAATCATTAAACAGATTTGGATGTATTGGAAAAAACGTAAAACGTAAAAAAAGTTTAACTAATACAAATACTCTAGGACCGCCAACCCACGAGTTAAATCTAAACTGCAAATTCCCTGTCCTCTAAGGAGAAACACCTGGCGAAGTGACTTGGAGAAGTGGACCTTTAAAAGAAGGCTGATGATGGCCAGAAATGGCCAGAAGTCCATAGTACCAGAGGAGGAAAACATAACATGGCACACTTTCCATATGTTAATGCAGAAAATGAATCATTCAATGACATTTTATTTCGACAACGTTTAACTGTACCGAGATTCGATCTGTGTGATGAATAATAGGGACTTGTATAAAGGCAGGAATTGTCAACATTTTTAGAAGCATATTACATTTAAGGCTTTAATTGTCAACGGTTAAAATACAATAAAATCTGGAAGGATACCCTACTGTTGAATTATTATTGTTGTACATAGTACTTACCCACTTAAATAAGCTATTTGCATACATGAAAAGAGAAGAATATTTCATTAATATAATATTATCATGACATTGCATATAACACACTCATAAAAACCACAAAGCACCACAGATAAATAAGTACTTATTATCATTCTGTAATGGATTTGGTATCAATTTTAAATATTAGCCGACAGTCCGCGGTTTCTCCCGCATACTTCCCGTTTCCGTGAGTATACGAGGATAAATTAAAGCATAAGATACTCACAAATAATGTGGTTTTCTATTGGAAAAAGAAGTTTCAAAATAGGTTCGATGGATCCAGAGACCCACCACAAACTTTACCCATTTAAAATATTGGTATAGATTTAGCTGTGCCCTATGGTTCCGATTTCACCCACCTAATAGTCCTAAATTGCCTATTTCCTTAATCTTTACTATTTCAAATGCAAAAAGAGTTTATCAGTATAAATAGTTGACTACTAGTATGATATTTTGCTAGGTACTTTTATATTTGACATTTAAAATATAATTTCTAAACATACCATCACAATGAAGATTTATTTAATTTATTGCTATTGTGTTTTTTATTTTAATTACTCGTGTCTTTGTAACTGTTGTACGCCATTAATGGTCGAATACATAATCATACTGTGTGTATTCTCAACAAATCAATGAATAAATGAATTAAAAACAATATACTGACAGAGTTCTAATATTTGAAGCCAAAGGTTGGCCAGCTCTTTCGAAGACACAATAATATATTATCATATTGTTACGGTGAACACAGCACATTCTTATAATTTGACATGATTTTTATTTCTCTATTTGAATTGACCGCTGTAAATGTGATTTATTGAATTTTTATTCACTGTTACCTTACACAAGAGCTATCTTAAGCAACTTCAAAAAGGTGCTTCTATCACAGTATTCAATTTTTAAGAGGTTCAATTTTTAATATGCAGTCAGCTCACCTGATGGTAGATGGAATACCATCGCCATGAAAAAGAGCAAACCCATTTACAAAACAATGTTGTTTGGTGAAAAAAAAAACCAGCATTTAGTACTTCCTGGCTCTGCCACAAAAGCTCCACTGCTACTGTAATAAAAAAAAAAAAAAAACTTTGAATTGATTTCAATGTAGCTGCACAAAAGATGAAATACAGACAGACACAAGTAATAAACATAACTGCTAATTGCTAAGCCAAGCATACACATATGAAAATCATTCCATTTTCCTTTTGAGGTTTTCGTATGATTTTCCCAAAGTAACGCAACTAAGTCTGATGTAACATAAGTGCAACTAATAACTCATATGTACATGTATATGAGTATATTGGTACCGTTGGCAAAATAAGTTTTTTTTACAAGCACTTTTGAACGTAATCGGAAGGAGGAACGCCTAATGTACAGCAGGCTAATTCACTATGTTTGACAAATGCTAGTTATTTAGTACTAGCGGACGCCCGCGACTTCGTCCGCGTGAAAATTGATATAAACTTTCAACCCCTATTTCATCCCCTCACAGGTCGAAATTTCAAAAACGCTAGAACAAATGTTTAATTATGTCTTATCAAGTGCTTAAATATAAAGTTTCATGGTTTTATCTTTAAAATTAAGAAATCCCATACAAACTTTCAACCTTTTTATCCCTTTTTTTCGCAATAAAAGGTAGCCTATATCCTTTCTCAGGGTTTAAAGATTGTCTGTGCCAAATTTCATCAAAATCGGTTGAGAGGTTTAAGCGGGAAAGCGTAACAGACAGACAGACAGAGTTACTTTCGCATTTATAATATTAGTAGGGATTATACGAACTTAAGATTCTATGTAACAAATGTCATCCGGTGCTTACTGGTGGAAATCACAAAGTAGGTAATTGACACTTTGTCAATTGATTTAATGTTTATTTTCTGATCTTTGCAGCAATGATACAGCTTGTGAGGATTAACTTGACACCTGAATGATGTTTGTACTGTGTTTGTATGGTTGTGTTTTGTCTTTGGTCAGTCAGGTGTCAAGTTAATGTGCATGAGTTCTGCTCTTAGTACAGCTGGTACGGTAGCGCTCCGCTAGTACTAGGTACTTTATCATGTAATGTAACAAACTGTTGATATTATGTTGATATGATATTGTCATGTTGATCGACTTGAATATCAAAAAGACAGAATTCTCTTAGAAAAATAGAAAACCTAAATCCTAAAAAGCGTTTTTTATGAATAAGTGATAGTGTGTTATTTTTAAGAATAAGTAATTCGTTATCTATTAAAAAAAATTTCAAGGAATTTATACAGTTTATATATTTTTTGCTAACGTTACCCCCCTTTACGTCCTTTGCACATATTCACGGATTTATGGGTCAAAGTTACATAGATAATGTGGTAATCTGCTATGCATATGGGGCGCCATTTAAGGCGGTGAAAACCGGTTGGGTTTGGATTTCCATTTAATGTTACTTAAAGTGCAGTAAGTATATCTCATTTAAGGGGAATTGAGTAATATTACTTTCCTGCCTCTTTAATTAATCTGTCTCGTTGGTCCAGTGGCGAGCTTGTGTATTTTCGGACTCGGTCCAGGGTTCAAATCTTGGGTCGGACTATATGAGCTTTTGTTTCTTAGAAGAAATTTTCAGCCTGGAGTTGGGTCACACAACACGTTTATAGCTTGGCAAATTCGTTCGTAACACTCCCGATGGTCCGCGGGGGTCGGGAGACGGGTAGCGATGACAGATAACAACTGATGCACCCCATTTCCAACCTCCGCCCTGCACACACGTTTTCACACCCTCGCAATCCCTCCCCGTCGCCCGCATATCATGGGAGTGTCATCAACGAACTAGCCAAGCATAGTACGTACCTGGATATCCACTACGTAATGATACCACCATTCCTATCAAATTGATAAAAAAGTGCTGATACCGGTTATCTAATCTGAAATGTCTTCCATATTCATCTCAAGAACCTCTATAATATCGGTTTTCTATATAAATTTTACTAATCCGTTTGTCCGTTTTGATTTGTTCCGTCAAATTGTGTGTCTGTAGACTTTTTAATGAGATCACAACAGTGGCTCTACCAGAATTGTATCAGAGGGCAAGAATAACTTATAGAAATGTAACGTACTTATTATTGTTGTAAATTGTGGGTCTGTAGACTTTTTAACGCGATCACAACAATGGGGTGTGGGTGTGGGGTTTTGGGCAAAGGCGAAAGCTTTGCCAGAATTAAACCAGAGGTCAAGAAGAACTTAGAGGGATCAGGGTTGTAACGGATTGTGGTTGTTGATTCAAGCATTCCCGTACCCCAGTAACCTCTGCTGTCCTATTCACTAATTTGTTAACTTCTTCATGGCCTTTATTAACAACCTATTAAAATAAACATCAATCAACTGAGCAATGACATTGTATGATATCTACGCAGAGTTGTCAGTATGCATTGGGTGACATTTTGTTACATAGAATCACATAATTCCATTTAACATAGCATGGTCACCTAGATTTATGATGAACTAGTGGATGTTCGGGACTTAAGTTACTTAACTTAAATTCCGTATGGAATTAAGTTTTTCACAAATCCCACGGAAAGCATATGAATTTTTCTGGGATGAAATATAGCCTATGTGTTAATCAAGAATAAAACTATTTCCATTCTAAATTTCAGCCAAATCGCTTCAGAAACGCAGTACAAAGGAGGAACATACATACTTACATACATACACTTACACATAAACTATCGCCTTTAAATCTTAGTGTGATAATGTGTGTACCGCCTCTTAAGTTAGAAAAACTGCGTACGCGTCGGCTGCGGCGTAATTCAGCGTAATATCGGTTATGTATTACCATAAATATGAAAATAGAGGCTGACATTGACAGAAATACGAGTGCACCGTGATATGGGCGCACACCGCGTTCGTTACCCAAGATAACGTGCTTGGAGTTAGGCACATACGTGTATTATAAGTTATAACTAACCCATGTATACGTATTATTATGAAATAGTTCAAAGTCTCACGTTTAAAGTACGAAGCAGTACTGCCAAACGATCCGGTACGATATAGTGTTGAAACCGAAAGGGGTGTGGATTTTCATCCTACCCCTAAGTTAGCTCGCTATTATCTTAGATTGCATCATCACTTACTATCAGGTGAGATTATAGATAAGGGCTAACTTGTAAAGAAAAAAAAAGCACAAACTACCCCTGATATATGTATAGATATTACTCACATGCGAGAGACTGTCGATGTCTTTAAGTCTCTTACAACCTAGTGATAACTTAAGGTTGAAACTCTTCAAAGTTAAACGTCGGATTTCGAAGCGCAATTTAGGACAAACCAGCCTTCATTTCCACTTCTAAATCGTCTTAGACCAGCCACCCGTCTTGCCCATAAGAAAACATTGTAAAGACTTCTGTACGAAACTTGGTGGTACGACGTGGTCTATCTAGCTTCCTTTTCGGAATTTTATTTTATCTAAAACTAAACCTTTACATAAAATATTTACACCGAGAGATAAGAGAGACTCTCTCTAAATGCTCATCTTAGATACAAGTCACCTAATAAGCTGGCACTATTACACTTCTAAACTTACTGTTTTATAGTCAATGGAACATGTTTATAACTCAATGCTATAGTAAAAACCATCACGAAATTAGAGTAACCCTTCGCAGGATGTTCTAGGTCTAGACACAGGTCTGAGTATGTGACAACTTAGTCTTAGACGTTAATCATCATGGCGTCATGAGTTATTTTTTTATTTTTTCATGGGCGACCACTTCACGAAGATTCCTTCCCCCCAAGGAGTTATCAGCTGGCAAATTGGTGATATCACCCTCGGGTCTAAGCCGGCGGTCATTATTATCATTAATACCTGGTAGTGATACTCGTAGTTAGGTATACGTGATCTCTGCCTTCGATTCGGAGGGCGTATTAGGTTCCAAGTATGCATCTCCAACTTTCAGTTGTGTGCATTCAAAGAAATTAAATACCACGTGTTTCAAACGGTGAAGGAAATCGTGAGGTATAACATAAGCCCGCCAATTTGCATTGGAACAGCCTGGCAATAATAGGCTGATGATGACAATAATAACATACGACAATTTGATATGCATAACAAGAATGAAATGTCAAAACGCCGTGCCGAATGGGACCACCGCAAACAATTGAAGTTCGGACAAAAGATGCATCTCGCGATCGGTCCGCTGACCCACATTGCAGTGTGTCGCGCACATGGCATTGTATTGGTAATGATTAAAAAAATAAAACGGTGCCATCTCCAACACTCATTTCTGTTTCGGCTGCAACGTCGTGTGCACGTAACTTTGTCGCAGAAAAACAAAACACGAACTCTAAAGTGGAAGCAGAATCGGAGAAAGAAATTTCAAATTTCGAACTTCGAAGTGAACGTAGAACCGTTAATGTGAAAAAAGTAAAACTTTTTCAAAAGTACCCCCGCAATTCGATAAGTGTTTGTAAATCTAAAAAAAGAGCACTCATATTTTTTACGTGTATAAAAGCACTGGAAACAGAACATTTAATAGTCTTATTGATATGGTAACTTTTTAAGTGAAAGAAAAAAATTAAAACAAATATTTTTGTGTTAAAAACACTAAAAAGAAGTAAACATTTTTCAATCAACAAAAGTCATCCTCTTATGGAAGCAACGATCTAAACTGTACAGCCTGTGTTAATTTAATCAAGAAAACTTTAATAAGTGTTTGATTTATTACGAAAAAAAAACCAAAAAAGAATGATTTTAATAATTTTCTTCATTGCTATTATAAATTTAGGCATAGCTGACGTATTCATGACACAAATAAACCACATGGAGTACTACAGAAACAGAACACGTCCTTCGAAGGCTTTCAGTAGTTTTTCGACGAACTATTTCAATCAGAATTCTATAGGGAAGCCGGGGAAGGAGAAAGTGCAGTGCGGTACAAGGACTGTGGACTTTACTTTGAGGAGGGGGAAAATTGTCGGAGGCTCTGAAGCTCCCTATGGAGCTTTTCCGTGGCAAGTAAGTAAATTCAAAGTCAGTTTCATTTATTTTAAGTTGACTTTGTTCAATTTTGATTCGGATTTCAATACTGTTTTAATATTTTATAGTAGGTGTATAAATTCATTTGTGTTAAAATTTTTATCGTCCTTTCTTTGTTTTTTCTTATGATAACAATCTAATATAAATTTGTAAAAACTCCTTCTTGTCATAATACCTAGATGATCCTGAGAACAAATGCCTAAATTCATTTAAATTTAATTCATAAGCAGTTATGAATCGTTATTGAAAGTAAAACTTGCAATCAAAATAACCAATCTACAAATAATTGTTTCTGATTAGCTTTTCTGATATTCTGTCTTTCACTATGGCATTTAAGCAAACAAAGAAAAAATCATTTAAAAAGATTGAAAAATTATCGCGACAAATTTGGTTGTCTTAACTTGGTTCGCATGTAAAACAATGTTAAACTATATGCATCTATAAACCTTTTCCTTGAATTACTCCATCCAGTAATGAAAACCGCATTAAAATCCATTGCATTGAAGATTAAAGATGTATAGACGTGGCTAGGTATATTTTTGCGAGTATGTTTTTGACGCAAGTAAAGAAATGTATTTCTACAAATTACGTAAACCGCAACAAAACATGCAACACCATCGTCAATCTTCAAAATAATTACTTATGGTTTAAATAATATTACATAACCTCAAAAATACCTTTACAAAAGACCGCGAAAATTAACAATAGCGCGCCAAAACACGCGTGACGCAAGCACCAGAGAGGCGCGCGCTCAATGGGACTTTCACTTTCAACTGTCAGTTTTTAGAGATCCTTGACATATTTTGAAAAGGATCTCATAATGAACATACCTAATGATATATTCATCATTGTGTGCCATCCTCGAACCGAATTAAATTTGTGGACAGCTTTCCTATCTTTAGCCGCTTAGCCTAGCCTGAAATAAAATATATCATCTAAAACTATTATACATTCAATTAAATAAAGAACCTCGTCCTTTGAAGTCGTAATTATACAAGTGTCAATATCACCATAAATGACATGAAATTTAACAATAATTGAAGCACCAAAAATTATTATACATCATAAAATTATAAGTGCGTTTAAGTGTTTAGTCTGCAGATGCTGATTAGCAAAAAATATAATATAATGGTCAGTTTTTAAGTGATCCTTGATCCTTTAAAAGGATCTTTAAAAAGACTAAATAAATAACTACTTTAAATGTTTTTACTAACTATCGCTTTTACCTTGTCTGTGATTTTAAAAATTCTTATTAATAACTTTATTGGAGTATCAAAAAAAAATACTTATCATGAAATAAATCGTAAGCACAATGAGTAAATTCACCAAAAAAATCGCATCTCAAATGTAGTTTTTTTTTTCTAAGATCCTGAGATGAATAGAGTATTTAATTAAGTTTATCCAAAATAACTGGCTAGAGCCAGTATGTGTTTTGTAATATGCGTATTTGTGTATCATGTTTTTGGGTGTACTGTGGTATATCCAAAAATATGTAATAAATTCTTTAAAACTATGTATTGTTTTTTTATAAAAGTTATTCAAACGATATTTATGATAAATGTGATACGAGTATCTTTCTAGATTTTTTTACTCATTAGCATCTAATTAAAAATAATTTCTCTCTATTAATAAATAATTTGTTTTATTTATATTTCAGGTGGAAATTCAGATGCTGAACGCGGATAAGCTAACGTTCGAGCATCACTGTGGGGGCGCTGTAATCGCCGAGCGTTTGGTTCTGTCAGCAGCGCACTGTTTTGATAAGGTAGCTTTGATTGCTTTTGGAATCCTACCCTATTTAGCTGAAGTTTTTGTCATAAAACATTTCCTCGTAACTCGTCCTTTATCATTTATTAAAAATATTTTTTCTTTGTTAGGGTCCCAGACTGGTATATGGAAATTTAATTGTATCAAACCTTCAAGGTTTTTGCCCAATTGGACCGTAAGTGCTTTGAGATTTGTTTGCCAAAAATATTGCCATGGAAATTTCACAAAATTGGTATCACTGCCCATATACCAACCAGTAAATGAGACAGGCGTACGATGTTATTTATCACTTTTTAGTGTTTTATGAAATCGGCTGAATTTAATCTCAATATAAATGAGGAATAGTGTGGGCCCAAGCACGTTTCCTTGTGGTACGCCATATATAATATTTAACTCTGAATTAATTCAATATTCACCAATTTTTAATTTCGAAGTGTATTTTAAACAATTATCGAAGTTCTTATTGTATTAAGTTAACTCGTTCCAGTTTGTTTATTAGTGTGGAAACAGAGACGATGTCAAAAAGATTTTATTTTTAGGAACCGTTGCAACTTGAGCAAATAAGACTGCTGGTAGGTGAACATCGCCTGAAGATGCAAGACAAGCACGAGAACAGATTCCTGGCGGAGAAGGTGGTGCCGCACCCAGAGTTCAGAAAAAGTAACGTATTTTGTTTTATATTAGGTAAATAGGTTTAACATGCTTCTCTTAACGACGATAGACGGGAGTATGACTGTAGTTCGAAAGGTTCTCTAAGGTTAAGATTCTCTTCCGATGCGGTATAATCGGGCCTCTCTAAATATAGGTTTTCCAATGTACGAAAATATTGGACTGCCGTTGTATGTAAGTCTTTGACGTTCAGACCTCAGATTCATTTGATTTGATTACGAGTAAGAACTCGTAGTTAAATCAAATCGTGATAGTATAGTATTAATGACCTCTGCCTTCAATTAAGGAGGCTAAAGAGATAGGTATAAAATTCGATTCGGGGCATGCACCTCCAACTTTTCAATTGTGTGCATTTTAGGAAATTAAATATCACGTGTCTCTAACGGTGCAGGAATGTCTTTCCTGAGGATACCTGCATATCTCAGGATTTTCTTAATTCTCTAAGTATGTCAAGTCTGTTAATCCGCATTGTGCTAGCGTGGTGGATTATTGGCCTAACCCCTCTTATTCGTAAAGGAAGCTCGTGCTCAACAGTGAGCCAAATATGGGTTGTTATTAACTTTCCATCCCTCAGTTAGTCTGTTATAGCATAGAGCGGTAAACATTGTAGGACGTGTTCCTTACATGCTGTGTGAAGTGTTGTTCTTTTTATAGCTGCGTTAGTTTTTTACTTACTATCCGGTGGGTTTAACATGCGACCAAATGACGTATCTCGTGAAGAGCAATAGACTCTTTGGTCACCAACAGACAAATTTCAACTGGCGATGCAATCGAAAACACCGCTATCTCTTTCATTACTTTGAGACGAAAGCGATTTGACTGGGACTAATCCGTTGCCATTGGTTGACGGTTGTCCATTTTCCTTCACGAGATATGCCGTTTGTCGCTTTCTAGGCATACAGGTGGGACATCCCCTTGCTTAGCATGAAAAGAGCTAAAATGAAATCAATAAAGCAGGAACTTTTCGATCTAATTCCACTACACCTTTTTACCATAGAACTGCCAGGCATCGCAGATGTTTGCATCTATACGTAGTTGACGTCCCTTGACGAAGCGTTTTGGGTCTTCGTACCTGTACGGCACTGCGAAGTTATGAAATGCCCTTCCAACTTCCGTTTTCTCTACCACCTACAATATGGTTTTATTCAAGTCAAGATTGAATAGGTATCTTCAAAGCAAGCGCGTTCCACTATAGGCTGCATCATCGCTTACTGTCAAGCATGATTGCAGCCAAGCGTTCGCCTGTAT
The DNA here is from genome assembly GCF_947172395.1 of Bicyclus anynana. Taxonomy (NCBI): domain Eukaryota; kingdom Metazoa; phylum Arthropoda; class Insecta; order Lepidoptera; family Nymphalidae; genus Bicyclus; species Bicyclus anynana. The sequence continues at coordinate 1,821,122 of NC_069090.1, forward strand.
AATGAAAATGTTGTTTTCAGATGGTCCCCACAGTAACGACATAGCCGTGATCCTGGTGTCTCGCTCCGGCGTCCAGTTCAACTCGCACGTGCGTCCGATCTGTCTGCCGGACAAGGCGGACACCGCTGGCCGCTGGTGCGCTGTGAGCGGCTGGGGGTACCAGGCAGGTACCATGACTTGATGATTGTAACAATTACATCGCTATCATCGTCATAATCATCATTATCATCACACTGCATGGATATCTTTATAGGAGAGGTTGTTTGGATGCATCTGTAGACATAAAACGATGAATGAAAACCGTTTTTCTTTTAATATGACACGACGATGCGACGGACAGATCCCCATCACTCGGTGCTATCTCCAGAATAAAGTTTGGTCAGTATGCGAAAACCTTTTCTGTCTTTCACAACGCGCTTCAGTTGTTGACTGTCTGGTCCACTCTCAAGCCTTTCTTTTTCGCTTTTGACGACCGGACGCTCTCTTACCAATTGCCTTGATTCTTGGAAACCAAAACTGAGGTCCTCTCTGTAAATACACCAAAGAAATTCAGTTTCCTCTACATGATGGTAGACATGATCTGTCTTTTTTGTTCTTATTTTCTGACAAACGAATTATAGTGGGGTTAACAATTATTTCTGCCTCCAAGCAAGATTTATTCGCTACATATTAACTTATCTATCTTCAAAGTATCGTGGTCAATTAGTAGACTTTCATCGGTTAATATAACGGACGGATTACATCATTTATTTTATTATGTTTGTTATATGACTTTAATTTATGAAATGACATTATAAATGATTGACAGTTCTAATATTAGTAAATAAAAATTATAATAATGTACTCGGCTTGCACGCCTATGAGGCAGATTGTGTAGGAACATTAAAATGTAACAATATCTGTATATGACCACATTCTGGCAATAAATGATTTATGATTTATGATTTATGATTTAGAAGCTGAACTCTTCACAATTTATATTTTTTATATGTAATTACATGTTGAGCCGTGGTAGCCCACTAGATATGACCTCTGCCTCCGATTCCGGAGGGTGGGGGGTTGAATCCGGTCCGGGGCATGCACCTCCAACTTTTCAGTTGTGTGCATTTTAAGAAATTAAATATCACGTGAAAACGGTGAAGGAAAACATCACACCAGTGAGGTAACCTGCACACCAGAAAACTTCTTAATTCTCTGCGTGTGTGACGTCTGCCAATCCGCATTGGGCCAGCGTGGTGAACTATTGACCTAACCCCTCTCAGTCTGAGAGGAGACAGTGAGCCGAATATGGGTTGATAATGAATGATATGTTACAGAAGGAACTGATAACTTCGCGCCAGTGCTAAGAGCAGCAGCGGTACCGGTCCTGGACCAGACTACGTGCAGGAAGGAGAAGGTGCTTGGTGGCTGCCAGCAGACTATACTGGACTCTATGTTGTGCGCTGGTGAGAGTCATAGATTCCCAGTTTTTTTAAAGTAAAACTTCCATACGTTCGTTCGTCATGTTACGAAAAGTGTAATCGAAACGACATAACGTTAGTTTTAAAAGCGCTATCTGTACCTAATAACATTGCTAAAATACAACACAACACAACTCACAAGTAAGCCCAGCACCAAATCCGTTTCGTTTTTTTTTACAGTATAGTCCTTTTATATCTACAGACATTTAGCGTGCCAGACACGTGCCGTGGCAGACAAAATGATATTCTTCTATACAGTGTTTATTAACATATTTATATCTATCGTAACGCGGCCGCGTAGACGTTGACAGACACAGGCCGCGCCCGGCCAGAATTCGCGGAAAGAATATTTTGTTGCGGTTCATGTCTGATCGCCACCATCACTAAAATTGACAGCGCCTTACACAAATGACAATAAGACCGCCATTACCAAATGACAATGAGCGCCATTAGGACATTAGTGCCGTCACTGGGGGACTTCTTTCATGAAAAGGACTTTACGTGTCTCTAGCTACCTGCTGGGCAGTGTGAATAGACGGTATCTGTAGGTGTCTGCCACGCTACTGTCTGTGACACACTACACTGCTACTTGTCTGTGTCTGTAGATATAAACGGACCTTAATTTGTGCATTAACTAATAAGAGCTTGTGAACTAAAGCTAGTCCAACACGAGAGATGGCGCTTCTATCCGCTATTAATTTTCAAGTTTCTCTTCCATGTTTTATTTTATTTATGAAAGAAGTTTTACTTGAATCGTATGGTCGTTTTTTTATTCAGTTACAAGTTAGCCCTTCACTGCGATCTTCCGATGCTAAATGACGATACAATCATAGGATGGAAGTGGGCTAACTTGGAAGATTTACAAATACATTGTACCCATAATCTCTGATGATTTCTATGATGAATCGCACCGGTATACTAAATAGTTTGACTGTGCCTACCATCAGATTGAGCCGGAGCTTATTCAGAAAAGATTACGACTTTTGACGGCCTCCGTAGTGCAGTGGTGTGTGCGGTGGATTTACAAGACTGAGGTCCTGGTTCGACTCCCTGCTGGGCCGAATGAAGTTTTTTTATAGGTCTAGCTAGGTCTAGCTAGCTGAGCTGAGCTAGGCGGCTTCGGCCATGGCTGGTTACCACCCTACTGGCAAAAACGTACTGCCAAGCGATTTAACGTTCCGGTACGATGTCGAGTAGAAACCGAAAGGGGTGTAGATTTTCATCCTCCTCCTAAAAAGTGAGCTTGCTTCCATCATTTGCATCATAACTTACCATCAGGTGAGATTGTAGATAAAGGCTGACTTGTAAAAGAATAAAAAAAAGATTAAATGCTGACCTCTTTGTTAAGAACCACAGCACTACTATGCCAGGCAGGTCGCCTTTGGTATAACTCTTACATTTTGTTTACAGGCATTCTGTCAGGTGGTGTAGATGCATGCAAGGGTGACTCAGGGGGTCCCCTAGCCTGCTATGGTACAAACAGGTGGCAACTACATGGTGTAGTGTCTTGGGGCTCCGGCTGTGCCAGGCGAGCGCGGCCCGGTGTGTACACTAGAGTAGTTTCGTATGTAGACTGGATCAAAAGCACTGCCGCTTCGCTTGGACAGAAAATATTTTAATAGACATACAGCCAGTTTCTTCATGGAAAGCAAAAGTAACAGTAAAAGTAGTAAGTAGTAAAGAAGACTTTATTTTTTAGTGAATAAGACCTCTTTTGATTTATGACGTTACTTTGACTGTTACTTGCGATGAAAAAACTGGCCGTTAGTATTGAAAGAGGAAACTACATGGTTTAGGAAAATTGGTTTACAAAGGAATGAAATTTCAAAATGTTAAGAATATAGTGTTAGTTTAGTACAGATGCGTAGCTACCGTCGTATCCGCTGTATAAATGATACGGGGCCCCCAAGCTACAGGGGGCCCTTGTACTAGAAAATTTAATCCACAACCTCTCACTTACTTTTGTGCTTAAGCCAAGCGTTGAAATGTTGGAAACATCCTACATTGGTTAAGTCATTGTCATATTTATTTTAAGCGAGCATTTTTGTTTCTTTTGTAAGAAATCCTGTCATTAATTGGGGCCCCCACTAATTTTGATACAGGACCCTCAGAGGCACGCTACGCCACTGGTTTAGTAAATATATCCATATTGGCAATGGATGACGTATTTAATTTGCAATATTCCGTGATACCTGATAAATTTTAATTGCAAAACTGCTCAAATACGACAAAATCGTTCTTAAACCAACAGGAGATATTAAATCGACAAAATGCAATTTAAATATGAATGGTTAATTACCTCTCGGTAATACAATAAAATAGAGACTACGAATTAAAACTTCAGAAATTATAAAAAAGTTTTGAAGCTCACATAAAGTTGTAGTATCCAAGTTTTTTGACTGGCAAACTCAAAAAATGCACCGTTTATTGTCAATTTTGTGTGATTTGCTAATAGACAAAATTCTAACATTTTGGTATACCCAAAAAATGCAGTAGCTTTTGAACATTTGATAATAATTTAAATACCACATCATTGCAAGATTTGAATGAAGCATTCATCAGTAAGTGAATAACATTCCAAAATTTTAAATTTCAAGGAAAATAATTCTGTTGCAAAATTTAAAATTTCAAGAAAATTTGAATAGAATAATAGCGCCCCATTCAACACTTCATTATAATTATTCAATCGACTATACATAATAAATCATTATAATTTAAGTATTTGTATAATTATACAAAATTAATATCACCTCTATTACAGGTGAGTTAAGAAATAACAAAACGAGTATTAATATTATTTAAATTATTATTTTAAATTTAGTATGTATTTTTAACGCCAAAGACTAGCCCTTGTTACCAATAATAATTAATTATTTTTAATTTTAGGTACTTTATTGTTTATTTATTTTATTTTGTAAGTTAATTTTTAAGTCCTACCATTATAATAACTGTCAGTGTTTTTGTATAATTAAATAAAAATAAGAAAAAACAATACTGTTTTATTTGAAACAAGCCGACGCCCCGCAGTTTTACCTAAATAGTTCCCGTTCCCGTGAGAATACAGGGACAAAATATAGCCTATACCACTCACAAATAACGTGGCTTTCTAGTGGCAAAAAAATTTACAAAAACGGTTCAGCCCTTTCAAAGATTATCCCGAATACAGACAGACAGATAAAATTTTTATAAAAGCTTATTTTTGTTTTGGTAGTGTTAATAACTATAAAATAATTTGAGAGCAGCAAACAGAGACTTCTGCTTTGATTGAACCTGAGACTTTCATGAGAGACAGATGAGGTTTTTGAGCAACGGGGGGTTTTCTGGGAAATCCATTTTTCCTGCGGGATTTGTGAAAAACTCAATTTAACGTGAAAAAAATCGCAGTCGTCCGCTAGTACATTAAGCATGAAATCCACATAAAAATAACACATATTAAGATAAATTAACTTTAGTTACTTATTGTTTTTTCTTAATAATAAAAAAAACCGTGTCGATCTGTCTGTAAATCTTTGTCACACAGTCACGTGCATAAATTGGCATACATTGATAATGAGTAGGTAATTGTGCAAGAGGATGACCTATTTTATATGAAAACGTGATAAATTTGATAACGTTTATAATACCTACTTGTGGTAGGCGTCCAAATCACACGTATCGGACGTATCGGATCGTTGATGCGATCCGTACGATGTCGATTAGTGGACGGATATTTTAAAAAAAAATAGAATTTAATATTCTTCTATACAAACATAGAATGTTACTTTTGTCCGTCTGTTTATCATAAATCCTGTTTTTCCTAAACCGAAGGTTGCCTGGAAGAAATCGCTACTTAGCAATAAGGCCGCCTTTTGTATGCTGATCTCTTCCTAATTTGTTTTTTATTTCACTTGTTTTTGTCTTTGTGGTGTGCAAATAAAGTATATTTATCTTATCTTTATCTTATAAATCGTTATATATATTTATCTTATCTTTATCTTATAAATAGTTGCATGAATGTGGTCATATACCTACAGATATTGTTCATTTTAATGTTCATACACAATCTGCCTCTTATGCGTGCAAGCCGAGTACATTATAATAATTTGTATTTAGTAATATTACAATTGTCAATTATTTACAATGTCATTTCATAAATTAAAGTCAATGAACAAAAATAATAAAATAAGATTAAACCAAGGGTAATACCACAAGACTGTGAAAAGATTAGGTATTCATTTACATGTCATTGATATAAAATAACTTGTCATTATGGAACTCTGCTACTGTGTTATCTAAGAGCTCTGTTTCATTAAGACGCCATGGCAACGTCGCCGGCTACGTATCCAAGCAGTTAATATTGAAATGTATGGTACCCCCCACTAGGTGAACCGAAAATATCAAGCGGGTTGCAGGGAGCCGCTGGATAGTGGCGGCTCGAGACCGTTGTGCTTGGAGCTCCATGTAAGAGGCCTATGTCCAGCAGTGGACGTCTATCGGCCGATACGGTAAGGTAAGGGTAAGGTAAACATTTGTGGTGGACTATCAACACGATCATGGTTATGACATCCTGTCTGTGGTCAGCAGAGAGGTCCTGTGTTCGATTCCCAGAGATCAAGATGTTATATTTTCTAAATTTAGTCAGGTCTGGTCTCGTGGCATCGCAGTTAGGCATCGTTTGGCTAGTTACTAGCCTAAGCCAAGCGATTCAGCGTTCCAGCACGATGCGTATAAACCGTAATGAGGCAGAATAAACACTTCTGCCAAGTAAGCTTGCTTTGGTGAGAATGCAGCTAAGGGCTTACCTGTCATTGAATAAAATAACATGAAATTGAAAATTTTGCCCATTTTCTTCCCCACTTTCAACCCCCAGAACTTTTAAACGGCGCGATTTTCATCATACATGTTTAAGAACACTTGCTCCTAAGTAACCACACTATCACACTAATCACATCACACTAATATTATAAAGGCGAAAGTTTGTGTGTAAGTGTGTAAGTATGTTTGTTCCACTTTTACGCTTTTTTTATATTTACAAGTTAGCCCTTGACTACAATCTCACCTGATGGTAAGTGATGATGCAGTCTAAGATAGAAGCGGGCTAACTTGTTAGGAGGAGGATGAAAATCCACACCCATTTCGGTTTCTACACGGCATCGTACCTGAACGCTAAATCGCTTGGCGGTACGTCTTTGCCGGTAACTAGCCACGGCCGAAGCCTCCCACCAGCCAGACCTGGACAAATTAAGAAAATTTCAATCTGCCCAGCCGGAGATCAAACCCAGGTCCTCCGTTTTGTAAATCCACCGCGCATACCACTGCGCCACGGAGGCCGTCAAACGCTGCGGCTACTGAAGCGATTTGGCTGAAATTTGGAATGAAAATAGATTTTACTCTGGATTAACACATATCCCGGAAAAATCCATGGTTCCCGCGGGATTTGTGATCGAATTCCACACGGACGAATTCGCGGGCGGGCGGGTTCTTCATAAAAAAAAACTAAATTGAAATCGTTTCATCCGTTTGGGAGCTATGGGGACACAGACAGACAGACACGTCATTCCTTACATTAATGCTAGTTAGTTTATCTATTGTACAGATTCGCCTAATTTGTTTTCAAATGTACGCAATAATAAAATTATGTGCCAGTTATCGGCGCAAATAATAATTGCCCTTATTCCGTCGCGTATGGACGTGCTGTTCACAAATTAATAATTATTAATCTATATTAATATTAATAATTAAATAATTGTGTTATCAGTAGTGCAGTGCATGGTGTAAAAGGATGATCGCAACAACTGTTGGTATAACTTATTATATCATGTAAGTATACGATATTGAATCAATTAAAGTTTCTTCAAAATCAGCATTGCAGGGCAATGACCTCGCATTCGATGTTTGTTACCTCATAATTTTGTCCTTTATTAACCAATTTTGAAAATTATTTTTTTGTTTCAAAGAGTATACTTATAGATTGGTCTCATTTCATTTTCATGTAAATCGGTTTAGTACTTTTGTGTTTAAATCAAAATAACTGAAATAAGTCTGTGAAGTTGGTTTCATTTTTATATTAAAAAGATTATTAAATGAGCCTCTGCGTGACCACGATCCTACCTGGCAGTAAGTGTAGTGTGGCTTTTATGACTGAATTCGCTTGCTAAAAAATATCTATTTATGATTCATTAAAATTAAAAAAAGTCTATTGATTTCATAAAACTCAAATTAAATAGAAGTTTCTAACAAGACCTTTAATTTATTATGAACGTGAGTACAAATTCGTCAAGCTGAAATTCTTTCCAAGTTAGATCTGAAGTTCTTATGGAAGCAGTCAAAAGATACGTAGAGCACAAATTAATGAATACTTAATATTTTCGACATTTACACGACAATCAACCCCCTACAGGTGTTATTCATGTCTTCTTTGTCCTAGAATTAAGAAATTAAGTATAAAACAATGTATTTTATTTCATTACTTCCTTTATTTTCGAATATCTTCATCACAAAAATCTCATTTGCATTTTATAAGAGCGCCTTACACTTTTCCTGCGGCAATATTTAACGTCACATATTAGCAATGTATGGCTATTTAATTATATTATCTAATCCCAAATAAAAACTTTAGCATAATAGTGGACACAGGCTCCTATGCCATCATCATCACTAACAGCCGTTAATCGTCCAATGCCTCATGGTATTGCATGGACTTCCAATCAGCACAGTCTCGAGCCGCCAGCATCCAGCGGCTCCCGCAAACTGTTAGATATCCTCGGTCCACCTTGTAGGAGGTTAATCTTAACACTGCGCTTTACGGTGTGGGGTCGCCATTCCAGCACCTTGGGACTCCAACATCAGCTCTTCGAACTATGAGGCCTGCTATTGCCGCTTTAACTTCGCGACGCCCTGTGCTGTGTCTGCCCCTTGGAACTATAGTATTATTTAAAATAGTCTTCATTATTATCAGCCGTTGGATACCCTATTCTGGGCATTGGCATTTAGTAGGAACTTTCAAACATCACTGTCTTGAGCGAACCCAGCGGCTACATATAACACCTAGTGGGGTTTGACCAACACTGCGCTTTCCGCATTCCAGCACCTTGGAACTCCAACGTCCATCGAACTATGTGCCTCATATATTTATCTCAGATATTTCTGTGGCAATTCTGTGCACATTGAGTTGTTTGAGCCTTTTTATGAGACCCATAGTTAGCTAGTCAGATCCATAGATCATTAAAGAAATTCGGCAGTCCACAATAATTAAAGTGACAAAATATTATACGGGACCACACACAAATGCCCAATATTTATTCTAAGCTGTACATATTATTTATTATTTTAAATAGATAATACTTAAGTTTTCAAGTAAAAATATAATTTTCCCATGTTCTACAATGCAATCGGTAGAGATCGAATGGTCGATTGATTGGATGTTAGGCGGTAACTCCCAATAAACTGAGCTATAGAAGATCCTTGCGTGTATGTAATTGCTGACAAATATTTTATACATAGTTTAAGTTACCAATATTACAAATTAAGTTTCAGTTAAATATTATCAGCATGTCCTCCTAACACGTAGGCCTCTTTCATCATTTTCCATTTTGTTTTGTCCTAGTACTAGTTAACTTCTTCAAAGTTGCTCCTCCTATTTTTTTCAAGTCATCTTCTTTTTTTTATTCTCTACAAGTTAGCCCTTGACGACAATTCCACCTGATGATAAGTGATGATGCAATCTAAGATGGAAGCGGGCTAACTTGTTAAGAGTAGGATGAAATCCACACTCACGACATCGTACCGGAACGCTAAATCGCTTGACGGTACGTCTTTGTCGGTAGGGTGGTAACTAGCCACGGCCGAAGGCTCCCACCAGCCAGACCTGGACCAATTAAGAAAACCTCTGTCGGCCCAGCCGGGGATCGAACCCAGGACCTCCGTCTTGTGAATCCACTGCGCCACGGAGGCCGTCTTCCCATCTTCTACCACGAGGAAGACACAGTGCTATCTTTGTGTCCATTTCCCGTAACTCTCTGTTGTCCAACGCCATATAAACTTGTTAACTGTTGCTAGTAAGTTTTTTTGACTAACTTCAAAAAAAGGAGGAGGTTCTCAATAAGATATTTTTTTGTAATGATTCTCATAACTTCATTATTCACTGATAAATTTTGAAACTTATTTTCTTGTTTGAAAGAGTATTACCAACTTCCATAATGGTCCCATTTTCACGAAAATCGGTTTAATAATTTTTTGTTAAAATCAAAATAACTGAAGTCTTTGAAGTCGATTCCATTTTTTTGATAAATAGATTATAGTTGTTTTCCTTATTTATTCTGCTCTGCTGATAGAAGATTCGTGCGTGTATCTTTCATCTCATATTCGACTATATCAACTCATATTCGGCTCACTGCTGAGCTCGAGTCTCCTCTCAGAATGAGAGGAGTTAGGCCAATAGTCCACCACGCTGGCCCAATGCGGATTGGCAGACTTCACACACGCAGAGAATTAAGATAATTCTCTGGTATGCAGGTTTCCTCACGATGTTTTCCTTCACCGATTGAGACACGTGATATTTAATTTCTTAAAATGCACACAACTGAAAAGTTGGAGGTGCATGCCCCGGACTCGAACCCTCCGGAATCGGAGGCATATCCACTGGGCTATCACGGCTCTTATACTTACGGCGTGTATGTAATTACTTATTTATTAAAACACCCAATAGGAAACTGGAAATCCACGAATGCTTTGCTATATTTGGATATCTTGCCCAAAGTTTAAACAAAGTAACAGGTCAACGAGTGTTATCGCCATGTTTACATAATTAAAAATGTTTTAGACCATACAAATTATGTTGACATCTTTAATGCTACAGATAAATTGTGTTGCGTCAACAAAGTCACGTTTTTGACACTTATGTGTATAATCTATCATTATTGCTTATCATCAGGGTTAGGCCGCCCCCTTTATAAGAGATATGGAGCTTAGAACTACCACGCTGTTTCAATGCGGGTTGGCGGGCTTTTCCAACCAAGCGTGTTGTTGAGTGAGCACTTAACTTTAAAATAAAATCTTTTTAACTTATATATTGAACCGACTTCAAAGACGCATTTCTCTAGAAACATCGTACCTATGTTCTTTCTATTGATCGGTTTGAGGTCGGTGCTATGCCAAATACTCATAAAGTTCATTTTGTTGTTTGGCACCGCCTGTTTTTAGTATGTTCTAGCATAGTGACCGAAAGCGCCACAGTGTGAGCAATTTCTTTTACCTATTTCAGTTATTTTGATTTTAACATACAATTACTGAACCGATTTTCATGAAAATTAAATGCGACAAATCTCGAGTATAATCTTACAAACAACAAAAGAATTTTCAAAATTGGTTTATAATTATCGAATATAAAAAAAAACATGCGTCGAATTGAAAACCTGTTTTTTTTGAAATCGGTTAGAAATCGAACGTTTTCCAAAGTTCGATCATAATGTTAAATGCATTATTTACCACTATCAAATGTTAATAATAATAACCGGGTCCGGGCAGACGGATTAACGAGCTACAATATCTGTCTATACTAATATTATAAAGAGGTAAAGTTTGTAAGTTTGTAACATTCTTTAAATGGGGTAATCTTCGGAACTACTGATCCGATTTCAAAAACTCTTTCACCAGTAGAATACTGCGTTATCGAGGAGTGCTATAGGGTGGGTATTTTATTTTATCTAAGCCAACACTTCACATTTGCCATTAATTGGCCAAACCTCAGCCAATACGCCTTTCAAGTTGGCCAACATAATGGTTTTACTTCTTCTTACACGTAGACGTAGGCTCCATATTCGCATTTTATATAGGTATGGGCATTTATATGTAGGCATATAAGCATACTAGAGGACGCCCGCGCCTTCGTCCGCGTGGAATTTAGTTTTTCACAAATCCCTCAGGAACCATGGATTTTTCCGGGATAAAAAGCAGCCTATGTGTTAATCCAGGTTATAATATAACTCAATACTAAATTTCAGCTAATTTGGTTCAGTAGTCGAGGCGTTAAAGAGTAACAAACATCCAAACATACATACAAACTTTCGCGTTTATAATATTAAGTAGGATGTAGCCGTATGAGTATGTATGTTGTCTTTCTATAGCTTTGCAAAATTGTTTTCCAACATTGAAATCCCCGACGTATGGCGTGTATGTTTGTGTCTCTCTGTGTTAGCCTGTAGCTTCTAAACAAATAGTCCGATTATGACGCAGTGTTTTATGTTTGAAAACTCATGCGATCAGACGGTTCTGAGTAACATACGATGAAGGATCGGAGAGCCGTTCCATTTCTTTATTTTAGCTACAATATTCCCTTATCTAAGCCAACACTTCACATTTGCTATTAATTGGCCAAACCTCAGCCAATACGCCTTTCAAGTTGGCCAACATAATGGTTGATATACGGATGTTTCGAAATACTCGCACCACAGAATATTTTTACAGTGCTCGCACTATAGTGCCATACTATTCTGACCCGGTGCCCCTAACTGCTGCTAACGTCAAGGTAGTCGCCAGTCGGCTCGGAGGTTGCTTTTCTGACACCTGTCAATGGTAATGAAAGAGATAATGTCAATGTCAGGTGACATTGACAGGTGTAAAAACGCAAGCTCTGAGCCGCTGTTCTTTTTTTTAATCAGGACAACACCACCATCATCGAGTCTAATAAGTTTGTGATACATGATACCAACATATTGGCCAACGTACTGGCCAACATACTGGCGAATGTATACACCAACGTGAAGAGTGGGCATACAGACGGTATTTTACAAAAACGATGACAAACATATAAAATGTGTCATTAGTAGTTAGTTAAATACAGTTTAGTTAGTTCATTTAAGTTTTTAATTTTTTACATTTAGGTATTAAGTAATATAGAATTAAGTTTACTTGACAGTGAATAATTGTGTTTTTGTTAGAAAATTTACTGAGTTTAGTGTAATAATATGTGATTCGTAATTTTCGTGAGTCGAAAATATATTGGTAAAAGTTTTAACTACCGTACTTTGTGTTTGTGTTACAAGAATTGCTTTTATGAATGAGATCACTGATATAGTTGAAAAAGATACAGGTACCTATTTAGTTTAGACATGATTATTATCATAGGTAAGGTAGGTATTCCTTTTCAGTAGGATGGTTTTTGTTAGCCTCGCTAAAGCTCAATAGATTGACTTATTCAAATATTTGATGGTTTTTCTTTTTTTTAGATATTAAAAGTAGTATAAAAAACTAAAAAAGAGGAAAACCCAACAGCTACAAATGTTATACTTAAAGTGTTTTTCAGATAGCATGGGTACGGTTAAAGTCGCCTGTAAGACGTTTATAATACGTACGTACTATTATCGTGAATCGCGGCAAACTTTCAAGAGTGAAACGAACTGTCACCCGCACCATCCTACATGAAACGTCATCAATCATCACCATCCTACTGTAACTTGTTTAGTTCTAATTTTTGTGGCAATATTTGGTTCTCTTTACTCAGGATCACTATGAGTCTATGATCATAATATATTATGTTAATGATCACTATAATCATATGTTATTGTTCATGATGGGTACCGACGGCATAACGTCTTCTTCGAGTCACGGGGGTAAAACACCACCAATTTCCCGACTGCAGAAACTGAGAATTTCGTTTCTGAGAATTTTCGGAAAAAATGATTCAATATTTGTAAATCATTAGATGGAAAAACTTAAAGAAAATAATGGCAATTATGATGTTTTAAATAATCGTTTAATATTGTTCTAAATTTTTCTGCAGGCACTCATTTTCTACATTTAGGCAAAGATTTATACCATTAGATATGTCACTATCACGTCGAAACTGAGGCGAACTAAAGTGTATATTAATTTCATTTAGTCGCAAACACAAGTCGTTTAAACAACGATAGTTACTTAAACAAATAATACTTAAATATTGTCTATAAAGTCGAGTTGTGTGTTCAAGAAGTGTAAAGACTATAAATACATAAATATATAATGTAAGTAAACACAAAATTGTGCATGTTCTCCGTGGCGCAGTGGTATGTGCGGTGGATTTACAAAACGGAGGTCCTGGGTTCGATCCCCGGCTGGGCAGATTGAGATTTTCTTAATTAGTCCAGGTCTGGCTGGTGGGAGGCTTCGGCCGTGGCTAGTTACCACCCTACCGGCAAAGACGTACCGCCAAGCGATTTAGCGTTCCGGTACGATGCCGTGTAGAAACCAAAAGGGGTGTGGATTTTCATCCTCCTCCTAATAAGTTAGCCCGCTTCCATCTTAGACTGCATCATCACTTACCATCAGGTGAGATTGTAGTCAAGGGCTAACTTGTATAGAATAAAAAAAAAACTTTTATTTTGAGCTGACTTCTTACACGTAGACGTAGGCTCCGTATTCGCTTTTTATATAGGTATGCGTATTTATATGTAGGTGCATTGCATATAAGCATATGTAGCCGTATGAGTATGTATGTTGTCTTTCTATAGCAAATTTTGCTAAATTGTTTTCCAACATTGAAATCCCCGACGTATGGCGTGTATGTTTGTGTCTCTCTGTGTTCGCCTGTAGCTTCTAAACAAATAGACCGATTATGACGCAGTGTTTTATGTTTGAAAACTCATGCGATCAGACGGTTCTGAGTAATATACGATGAAGGATCGGAGAGCCGTTCCATTTCCTTATTTTAGCTACAATATTCCCAAGTGTCGAGAGATTTTCAAAAATTTTAACTTGTTTATTTGTTTGTTTCAGATATCTTCAACCTTTTGGTGCTATAAAATACTGTAAAAGAGGAACTTTTATATCTATATACAATCATAAGCTGTAAAATATACGAATATTATAAAAATAACATGATATACTATTATATATTTACAAAGAACTCGCATTATATTTTAAATTTACTGTAATATATTCTTGTTATATAAAAATAAACAACTATCAACAGATTTTGTGTAGTTATATAACTGTATTATATTTAATATTATGTTTCTACATTTAAAATATATAACATAACACTATATTTATGTATGTAACTAAATCGTATATGCAATATTCGTATTTTATTGTGTATATAAATATAATAAATAAAAGTTGAAGATATATTCGTGTGAGTCTACGGACATCGAGAAGCAGAAAATGTACAGAGAAAACCGTAAGTATACTTCTTTTTTCAAGAAGGGTTATGTTTTTCGCACGTATCTTGTATGTATATGTATGTATGTAATATTCTATATTACCTCATATCTTCCAAACCGCTGAAGGGTTTTACGTAATTTATATTCCGTATATTTGTCTTAATTTTTCCCTAGTGTAATCTCTACCCAAGTGATCTTAGATAGGTGAAATTAAAAAAAAACCAACACGAGGACTGTGAGACGCCAAAGACTCGTAAATGAAAAAAAATATTTTAGAATATTGCAATATGGGTATCAAATTCAAGAGCTTTTCATAAGGGTTTTAAAATGGTATATCATGGCCCTGTTAAAAAAATTGCAATTAAAAAAACGTTATTTAGTAATTGTCTATACAAAATAAACGAGACGGATCAATAAAGGTGCGACTAAAATCATTCTATCCTATATTGGTCCCGACTTAAAATTGTGAATAACTTGTTAAAATTGTGAATGACACAAAATTGAAAATTTTGAAAAACTCCCGATGGTCATGAAATTATTAATTGCTCTCTCGATTAAGTCACCAATATTCTCTTTCAGTGCGCTTTCATTTGAGACATCACTCGACTATATTTGCAGACATTCGGTTATTCTTCACCACTTTCAATCCCCAGAACTTTTAAGTGGCTTAACCGATTTCCATCAAACATATCTAGAAACACTCACCCATATGTAATCTTTCATACAAACAAAACTAAATTGAAATCGCTTCATCCGTTCGGGAGATATAGTGCCACCTACAGACTGACAGACAGACAAACAGACAGACAGACACGTTATACTTATAACACCTTTGCGTCGGAGGTTAAATTAAAACTGAAAATAAATTCTTCTAATCACGAATCGAGGAGAGCCGTGATAGCCCAGTGTATATGACCTCTGCCTCCGATTGATTCCGGAGGGTGTGGGTTCGAATCCGGCCCGGAGCATGCACCTCCAAATTTTCAGTTTTGTGCAATTTAAGAATTTAAATATCACGTGTCTCAAACGGTGAAGGAAAACATCGTGAAGAAACCTGCATACCAGAGAATTTTCTTAATTCTCTGCGTGTGTAAAGTCTGCCAATCCGCATTGGGCCAGCGTGGTGGACTATTGGCCTAACCCCTCTCATTCTCAGAGGAGACTCGAGCTCAGCAGTGAGCCGAATATGGGTTGATAACGGAATCACGAGTAACGTTTTAATCTTTTCATTAGTTTTTGTTTCATTCACCTACACTTAGTGTACAAGCACCTTAAAACCACCCACTTTACAATTTTCTTGAATTTTTTGTAATTTAACATTACATAACAATACATCACGGTGAGTGAATTAGGATTTTCTAGAACATAATTTAAAAAAAATATGACACGGTTATAAAAACATTGTTTTGGAGGTTTTTGTGTGTTTCGTTAAAAATAGCTAAAGGTTTTTAGTCACGCAAAATCATGTGGAATCTATTCATAGATGTGGTAATTATTACTGTTCCATCAACACAATGATTTGTTTAACAAGCTTTTGTATGTGGCTTGGATCGTGCTGATATTTAGTATTCGACAATCAATTTATGAGTATGAAATTCTCATTCCCTTCCTCTCTGTGGTGCATTGGTATGCGTAATGTATTTACAATTCGGAGGTCCTGGGTTCGATGCCCGGCTGGGCCGATTGAGGTTTTGTTAATTGGTCCAAGTCTGGCTACGTCAAGCGATTAAGCGTTCCGATACGATATCGTGTAGAAACCGAAAGAGGTGCGGATTTTCATCCAGCTCCTAACAAAAAGTCAAGGGAGGGGGAGAGGAGGGAGGGAGAGAGATTAAAGTCAAGGGCTAACTTGTAAAGAATAAAAAAAATTACATTTTGTTGTTAGAATTTCAACAATATTCATGAATCCTAAGATAGAAATGCAAATGTGAGTTTGTTTATTTGTCAAACTTTCACATCTAAACCTGTAAACCGTTGAAAAATCAGACGCTTAAAGAGTAATAAAATAAATATAAAATTAAATAATTTTCAAGATCAGTTTTGTGGTTTAGACGTACAAACAAACACAAATACTTTCACATTTATAATAAACTAGCAAACACCCGCCCTTAAACCTCCCTAATCTGGCCCTCTCCCAAAATCCGTTAATAACGGACGTCTACCTACTAAATATAAATCACAGAATAAAGATCATACAAAATGAGTCTTAACGAGCAGCGTGGTGAAGCCGGTGAGACCCATAAAAAACCAAACGTCACGCGTGTCTTTGTCATCCGCATATACAAACGTTTTTCATAACTTGTATTTCAAAATTTAACACTAACAACAATCAATTACCAATAAAAAATACTTACTGCATTTAATTTCTTTAGTTTTTAAGATATTTAAAACATAAGACGCCATTTTCTTGGATAATATTGAAAGTTACTGATGCGACGCTTAGAGTGGTACTCTGCCTATTATTGATTAATCTGTGATGTAAACCACTTCCCTGTCAAGTATGATCTTACCACACACTGCATTATCGTGTCGAATCCGTTTCGTTACGGTGTAAATAGGTATCGTTATAATGTATGGAATGGAAGTACGAATATATACTCGTAACTGAATGACTTGATTGCGCTTCTAGAAAAGCGCAGAAGCTTTTTGATGAGTTCAAAGTACTTAACTGTATGTTATTGTATTGTCGATTGATGTGGTCATACTCGTAATTATCTTATACTAGTTTTGGCCCGCGTTGTCATCTGCGTCGAAATTCAGAAACTTAAAAAAATTCAAGTTTTTTTTTATTCTTTACAAGTTAGCCCCTGATGGTAAGTGATGATGCAGTCTAAGATGGAAGCGGGCTAACTTGTTAGGAGGAGGATGAAAATCCACACCCCCTTCGGTTTCTACACGGCATCGTACCGGAACGCTAAATCGCTTGGCGGTACGTCTTTGACGGTAGGGTGGTAACTAGCCACGGTCGAAGCCTCCCACCAACCAGACCTGGACAAATTAAGAAAATCTCAATCTGCCCAGCCGGGGATCGAACCCAGGACCTCCGTCTTGTGAATCCACCGCGCATACCACTGCGCCACGGACGCCGCCAAAAAGTTAATTGACTTTAAAAACACAAAAATGCGCAACCAATGAATTATGTGGCGACAGAGCTGGAAGTCTTCGAAATAACTTTTTAGAGACATCGGCAGTAAAGTATTCTGGGACACACATAAATGGAAAATAAAATATTCATCATTCATTAAAAAAAAAAATTAATCGATTTCATACAACACTAAAAAGCAAATTACCGTCGTAACCTATGTTCTATCTACTGATCGGTTTGAAGTCGGTAAGTCAAATCGAAATCATTAATGCATGTAAAATTTTTAATTTTACATGCATTAATGATTCTTAGAAATTACCATTTTCTAATAGATAACTTAATAATTATGATTGATATTAATCCGCCGACCGATACAAACCGGATTTGAACCCGGAACTTCTGCGACTTCGCTATACCGGATATCGGGTAAAAATACTTAATTTTAAAAAACCGCTAAGATTTTTGGTTTTAGTTAGTCAGTGAAACTGAAGAATTAAATACATTTCGATAGTAATCATACCGATTTCTTGTTATTTTTTTATACAACGTTAAGTTTTATAAAAATCTAGCCCACGCCCCACGGTTTTACCCGCGTAGTTCTTGTTCCCGTGGGAAGACAGAGTTAAAATAAAGCCTACGACACACTCACAATAAACGTAGCTTTCTATTAGTAAAAGAATTTTCAAAATCGGTTCAGTGGCTTCAGAAATTGTCCATATAACACCATTTTACCTCTTTATTCTCTACAGAAAACAGCCTTTCACTGCGGTCTCACCTAGGTTTGCCATCTGTAAAATCTATACTAATATTATAAAGCTGAAGAGTTTGTTTGTTTGTTTTGTTTGATTGAACGCGCTAATCTCAGGAACTACTGGTCCGATTTGATAAATTCTTTCAGTATAAGATAGCACATTTATCGAGGAAGGCTATAGGCTACATTTTATCCCCGTATTCCTACGGGAACGGGAGCCACGTGGGTGAAACCGCGCAGCGTCTACAAGTTAATATATAAATGCGAAAGGATTCATCAGGAAATCTCGTAAACAACTGGACGTACAAAGATGAAATTTAGCATTGAGGTAGTCTATATAGTTATTAAGTATCCACTAAGAACGGATTTTGCGATAGGGCCGGATTAAGGAGGTCCAAAGGCGGACGAAGTCACGGGCCTGCGCTAGTATAATAATAAATAGTATTGTACTATATTTTGGATCTGTGTACTATTTATAGCACGCAAAAATACTATATTATCGTCAATGAAATCTAACAAACAAATATATCATTTTGAAACGCTACGAACATTAGTTTTTGACAGATGAATAACGTCTAGCGTATTCAAACTTGTCTGTCTTATAGAGGATTCGAGCTTTTAACAAAGAAATTACAATAAAGTTAGCTTTTGGTTTTCAATTGGACACTCTTATTTTTGTAAAAATGCAAATAACTTAAAAAATCATTAGAATGTTAATTAATGTATTCTTTTCGCGTATTCCATAAAATACGTAAGTAGGTACTCTGTTTTCTTTGAGCGTGTTATATATTTTTAATCTGAAAAATACCATATTTTTCTCAAAAAATGTTGGCATCCCTATCTGGGTCTCGCCAGATGTGAATCGGAATACAATGGGGACCAATTTTCATTTGCATTAATGAGAAAATAAAAAAATTCAAGTACATTAATTGGAAAAATATATTACGCATAAATTATCTTTGACTATTTCTGCAACATCAGTTTCCTCTCATGTTGTAGAAATGGAGGAACAGCAATATAGATTAAGCAATGTCCGGTAGGTGCGTTAAAATCAGTTTGCAAAATTGTAACCTATTTTAGATTAAATTGATTAAAAATTCCACTAAGGGCATTATCACAGTTTGATTAACATACAGTAGGTCAATCTATATTGACTCCAGATTTACTGGACTGTCACACACTTGCCTCCATGCCTTGCACGTCGCGTTGGTATGTAATGTGGGCTACATACTTACAGTTTTAACTGTAGAGTTGATCTAACCGAAATTTCAATCGAAACCTTTAGACAAAACTGTAAAAATTTTGCTTACACACGGACGTTATAACTGACATGACTGTAATGACTTACTGTCATAGAGTTCGACTTACAGTTAAAACTACAGACCCCGAATTCTGTAAAGTTACAGCACTGTGACTGTGTGTGTGTCGTTGGATTCCATGGAAACTTCGTTGTTAGCGACATTTTAATTTTGACATCCCATAGAAATAAAGTTCAGATTCGAATAAAGCTTGTTCGCGAATATTTCATCGACGAGTATAAAATAATGGAATGGCACTCCAGGTCTGTAGCCCGCCTAAAGCTAAAAAAATCGACGGCCCTTCATATTATTTGATTCAAACGCGCTTGGTTTAAATGTCATCTTACCACCACTTCAAAAGCCTGTAGCACTTTTACCCAGTAGGCTTCTTTTGGATTTTTGAAGAAGATGAATTGTTCTAAACCTAAAAAAAAAACAATTTAAGTTATACTTTTCGCTTTGAATCAAAACACAATAAAAAGTGTAGTTTTTCTTTTACCTTACTACTCCTTCCTTCTAATGAATTGAAATAAAGACATTTCCAAAAGTGTTGATGTACTTTGTATGATGGACTTTCGATTCCAAATTAACGTAGCTTTTTAAATGAATGGATGATATTTGATTTTGTTTCATCGAAAGTTCCAAACCATATTTTCTAAAAGCGGTATTATCTAAGGGATAAACTAAAATCGCTGAAAGATTGGTTTTTGCATTAGCAATACTGATGTAATATATCAGAAGGGTTTTACATAGGTAAAAATATGTACGTGGCGGTAAGCACTTGAAATAATTTGACTAAAGCAAGCAAAATAATTTGACTAGCATGCTCATTTTTCCGCTATTATAGTGATAATAAAGTGACCAGATTTTGCTAGAAGTGTGTTTCTATATGGAAGTCACCTACTGTATGATTGCTAAGCCGTAGTACTACGGTATGTAATTACGCTTCTAACTCTGTTTATTGACTTGTTTACCTTCGTGCAATACTTAATCGCTTTAAGGAAACGAGTGACCTATGTAGGTATGTATGGAGATTTTGAAAATATTTTCGTCCTAGCTATTTCCTTTGATTTCGGAATTAATGTACATTTTTCGTGAGTAACTTCATCTCAATGAGACGATAAACTTTTTTGTTTACGAAAATTCTTGATTTTTAAAACGAACCACGGTTTGTAAAATGCACTCGAGTTTTAAAATGCCCTATTTTGCAACGGCTTCGCTGTTTTTTGACTATGTAAACAAAGTATTATTTAGTTCCTGTCTTAGAAGGAAGTGATTTTATAATATTGAAAAAGGAGTGAGTGGGATGTCGCCTTGCCGAGCTATTCGCTAATTAATTTGCATCCGAAGTGATTTTCCGTAAATCGACATTACAAAGCAAACCGCAGCCTTCGGATTTTCCATATTTTGTCCTTGTCTGCACTACTATTACTTTAAAAAGTGCGAATGAGACAAGGAACATGATTAACCTCAATGTTATTTTTTTTTATGACTAAAGCTTTGATGTATGTTGTTGTTGTAGAGCTTTTTGTGAGCATTTTGAGATGTTGTCCGGAGAAGTACTACTGTCATATTTCTTGCTTTTTTTTGTCAATCTCACCTTACGGTAAGTGATGAAGCAATCTAAGTTGGAAACGGGCTAACTTGTTAGGAGGAGGATGAAAATCCACACCCATTTCGGTTACCTACTACACGAGATCTGGGCAGTACCTGCCATGCGCCTGCGATGCGCTGCTCTGTTCATATGTAATAGTTTACCACTAACCATCAGGTGTGCTAACAGCACAGTCTGTCAGCAGCAAAATATATATATATATATTGAACTTTTAAACGATTGCATGAAAAAACTTGTGCGCAATCAAGTACAAAAAATTAAGTTAGTTGCCAATATTTTTTAACCTATAAACAATGAGGTAATGGATTTTAATATTAAAAAGATATAGGATTCTGTAGAGCATCACAAAAAATATGCTTTGTAGTAATATACTTATGGTCTAAGAGTCGTCGGAGGGTGTGGGTTCGAATCTCGTCCGGGGCATGCACCTCCAACTTTTCAGTTGTGTGCATTTTAAGAAATTAATGAAAAAAAAATCTCAAATGGTCAAACGGTGAAAGAAAAATGGCGTCTTAGGTTTTTAAATATTTTTAAAAACTGTTTATAAATAACTAAAAAAAATAAGATGGAGTATTTTTTTATATGTAGTTATTGATTATTATTAGTCTAATAAGGTATTAATTTAGGTAATTGTTATTAGTGAAATATAAATTATGAAAAAAACATTGTGCGTACGTCAACGAGACGCAAGCGTGTCATTTGTTTTTTTATTGGTTTCACCGGCTTCACTGCGGGTTGTAAATACTCATTCTGTATCATTCTCTATTCTGTGACTCAACGATAATTATTTGTTAATATGCTCAAAACTGTTCATCAGCTCTCTAACTATAAAACCATCGATAACAACTTGCATTTTTTTTGATGGTAGGTAAATTATATTTTGATTTATAGTTAAACGGTACAGGATATAAATGAGCTGTCAATTTTATTAGTTTAATACGCAGTGCGTCTTAATTAGTTAAGATATCGCCTCAAAGTAATTCAAAGACCTATTTTTTGAACTATGCTAAATCGAATTATGCGAGGTTCCATCCGAGTCGCGCTCAAAATTCTTCAAACACAGCACGTAAAGTGTATTTCAGATAGCATGGGTATGGTGACAGTTCGTTACACTCCTGAAAGTTTGAGGCGATTCACGATAGTAGTAGTATTACTCACAGTAGCCATGATATCTGAAAAACACTTAAACATTTTTATTTTATTTAACACTAGCGGACGCCCGCGACTTTGTCCGCGTGAAACCCTATTACTACCCCTACCCCTACCCTACCCCTACCCTATCCCTACCCTATCCTTACCCTACCACTACCCTAACCCTACCCCACCCCTACCCTACCACGCGACGGCGACGGAAGCTGGAAAAATGGAGTAACTTCTCCCGTTTCTCAACTTTTCCCTTCACTGCTCTGCTCCTATTAATCGTAGCGTGATGAAAAGTATACTATAACCTGTCCAGGAGTATGAAGAATAATTGTACCAAGTTTTGTTAAAATCCGTCGAGTAGCTTTAGTTTCAATAACGAACATACCACGCGGCGAAAGCTTAAAAAAATGGGTAACATCTCCCGTTTTCCCAACATTTCCCTTCACTGCTCTGCTCCTATTAATCGTAGCGTGATGAAAAGTATACTATAACCTGCCCAGGAGTATGAAGAATAATTGTACCAAGTTTTGTTAAAATCCGTCGAGTAGCTTTAGTTTCAATAACGAACATACCACGCGGCGAAAGCTTAAAAAAATGGGTAACATCTCCCGTTTTCCCAACATTTCCCTTCACTGCTCTGCTCCTATTGATCGTAGCGTGATGAAAAGTACTCTATAACCTGCCCAAGAGTATGAAGAATAATTGTACCAAGTTTCGTTAAAATCCGTCGAGTAGTTTTTGTTTCTATAAAGAACATACAGACAGACAGACAGACAGACAAAAATTTTACTGATTGCATTTTTGGCATCAGTATCGACCACTAATCACCCCCTGATAGTTATTTTGGAAATATATTTCATGTACAGAATTGACCTCTCTATAGATTTATTATAAGTATAGATGAGACATACAAATTTTGAAACCTATATTTTCATTTTATTATCGCAAAAAAAAATCTTCAAGGTTTTTCTTTGTACCAAAATTCATTCATCGGTTTAGCCGTGTCAAGGTGCCGTGCCAAACAGAAATATATATAACTAGCTGGCGCCGTGCGGTTTCACCCGCGTGGTTCCCGTTCCTGTAGGAATACATGGATAATATATAGCCTATAGCCTTCCTCGATAAATGGGCTATCTAACACTGAAAGAATTTTTCAAATCGGACCAGTAGTACCAGAGATTAGCGCGTTCGATCAATCAAACAAACAAACAAACAAACTCTTCAGCTTTATTATATTAGTATAGATTCTTGCCTTCTTTTGTATGTTAACCACGAGTATGTTTTTCAATAAGTTTAGGGCTTTTTTAAAAGGCAAGCTTATTGATTAAACGATTAAAATTAAACGGTACAAAACTTTAAGCAACCCTCGTAACTTTAATTCTAAGTTTGCATATGTACAACAAAAAAAACAATTGTTAAATCAGTACCATGACGATTTAAAATGAACAAGAGTGTTCTTAATTAATAAAGATAATATTTTGAGTTATTCTTAAGCTTCTACAAAAAGTTTTTATCTGACCCGTATACATATGACTTTTTACCGTAGAATCGTGATAGCCCAGTGGATATGACCTCTGCCTCCGATTCCGGAGGGTGTGGGTTCGAATCCGGTCCGGGGCATGCACCTCCAACTTTTCAGTTGTGTGCATTTTAAGAAATTTAATATCACGTGTCTCAAACGGTGAAGTAAAACTTCACACAAGTGAGGAAACCTGCACACCAGAAAATTTCTTAATTCTCTGCGTGTGTGAAGTCTGCCAATTCGCATTGGGCCAGCGTGGTGGACTATTGGCCTAACCCCTCTCATTCTGAGAGGAGACTCGAGCTCAGCATATGGGTTGATAACGACGAAAAAAAAATTTTTTTTTCATCCAACGACGTCGGACGAAGTACCAATCTAGCGGGATACCGTTCCAGTACTATGACGTAAAAGAGTTATTAAAAGTTCATTAACTCATACGGAATTCAGTTTATAGTACTTCCGTGTTAAATTGCAATGTCAATTGCTTTCAAATATGATACTAATGAAGTTCGCTAAAAAAGTAGTAAGTACCTACTTACTTAAAAGTAGTTGACCTCTTTCAGCTCGTCTGGGGAAGTAAAGCCACGTTGTCTGCCGCCAAGCATCACTTTGTTCCGGTGTGACTATTTTATTTTTATTCTTTCCAAGTTAGTCCTTGACTACAATCTCACCTGATGGTAAGTGATGATGTAATCTAAGATGGAAGCGGGCTAACTTGTTAGGAGGAGGATGAGTTACGGCCTTCGTGGCGCAGTGGTATGCGCGGTGGATTTACAAGACGGAGGTCCTGGGTTCGATCCCCGGCTGGGCAGATTGAGATTTTCTTAATTTGTCCAGGTCTGGCTGGTGGGAGGCTTTGGCCGTGGCTAGTTACCACCCTATCGGCAAAGACGTAATGCCAAGTGATTTAGCGTTCCGGTATGATGCCGTATAGGAACCGAAAGGGGTGTGGATATTCATCCTCCTCCTTGACAGGTTAGCCCGCTTCCATCTTAGACTGCATCATCACTTACCATCAGATGAGATTGTAGTCAAGGGCTAACTTGTAAAGAATAAAAAAAAAAAGAAAATTGTCGGTAGGGTGGTAGTCTAGCCACTGCCAAAGCCTCCCACCAGCAAAAAAGTTACTGGTTTGGTTGTCAATATAATCACTTTAAAGGCGGTGCCAAGCCACCACACTCAGCTACAAGAAAATTAAATGGGACCAATGTGGAACAACCATACTTACTTTTTCAAACGAAAAAAGAATTTTCAAAATCGGTTAAGAAATGACGAAGTTATGAGGTAAGAAACATTAATAAAAAAACATACGCATGGAACTGGTCCTCCTTTTTGAAGTTGGTTAAAAATTACAGGCTTTTAAGGCACTACGCCCTACAATATGCTACGTTGGACCCAGTGGCGGATTTACCTTATGGCTCAGTAGGCCCTGGAATAGGACGGCTAGATGTTAAAATGTGGAAATAAGCAATGAAAAATTGCTTAAAAAAATTTAAAAAACTTTAAACTGTTTTAAGTGTTTCATTTGACAATAATTATAATGCAACTGTTTTATTTGAACGTTTTTTTAACGTCCGTTAATAAACTCTCGTGCGAATGAGGGCTTACTTTAATATGCCTGTAATTTCAGGCGCTCCTCAAAGAATAATATATAACACTTTTAAGACCTCAAGGAATCGTCATCAACCCATATTCGGCTCACTGCTGAGCTCGAGTCTCCTCTCAGAATGAGAGGGGTTAGGCCAATAGTCCACCACGCTGGCCCAATGCGGATTGGCAGACTTCACACACGCAGAGAATTAAGATGATTCTCTGGTATGCAGGTTTCCTCACTATGTTTTCCTTCACCGATTGAGACACGTGATATTTAATTTCTTAAAATGAACACAACTGAAAAATTTCGACCGGATTCGAACCCACACCCTCCGGAATCGGAGGCAGAGGTCATATCCACTGGGCTATCACGGCTCCCTCAAGGAATAAAATAAAAAAAATATATATATATAAGAGTTGTAAAACCAGAAACTTCTTCAGCATACTTTTTATGTACACTTTACAGACATATCATTCTAAGTTTAAGTGTACGTAATTAGTATTGACGTTGCATTTAAATTAAAAAAAAAACATAAGCAGAATTGTTATGATTGCTTTTGTGCAAGTCATAAGTGTTAATGCTATTAAGGCCTACGCCGTATCGCATAAATGAAGCTAAGCTAATAAATCAGTAAGTAAATTATTTAGGTATGCGATGAATGACAAATCCACGACTGATGCACCTCACTTCCCCGCACGCACGATTTCACACCCCCGCAGCCTTTCCCCCCGTCGCCCGCATGTCATGGGAGTGTCATCAACGAACTTGCCAGACTATAGTTAATATCTATACTAATATTATAAATCTGAAGAGATTGTTTGTTTGTTTGTTTGAACGCGTTAATCTCAGGAAGTACTGGTCCGATTTGTAAAATTCTTTCAGTGTTAGATAGCCCATTTATCGAGAAAGGCTATAGGCTATATATTATTCCCGTATTCCTACGGGAACGGGAACCACGCGAGTGAAACCGCGCGGCGTCAGCTATTAGCGTATATATCTTTAGCTTAGCTTCAAATCAGACTGTGTGTGGAAGTCATTTGTTTATTGTCCGTTGCGTCAAATTAAATTCTCGATTCATGTAGAAGCATTGACACGGTCAATACAGCTGCGAAAAATCCGCATTGCCAACTTTATTGTTATAACAATAAAGTTGAAATTAAAATGATAGCTTAGGAAGAGTGTGGTCACGATCAACTTCAATGCATTAAAAGTTGTTATATCATCTGTGTACATACTTTAAGATTTTTTTTTCATGGAGATTTATTATAAAATACTTAGAGATAAGTTTAATATTAATTAATAAACAATATTACAAATACCAATGTCTCTATGGATTTAACTCCAATTAAAATTCTAGTGCGACACTCTGTGATGCTCAGATTTACTACATTATGAAACAGTCATTATAGTTTATCATTAACTAGCTGACGCCGCGCGGTTTCACCCGCGTGGTTCCCGTTCTCTTAGGAATAATATATAGCCTATAGCCTTCCTTGATAAATGGGCTATCTAACACTGAAAGAATTTTTCAAATCGGACCAGTGGTTCCTGAGACACAAACTAAACAAACTCTTCAGCTTTATAATATTAGTATAGATATTTAGTCATGCTACTTATTAGCATAATAAATCAACTAAGGAGTTAGGAGCATGGTTTGAAGGGAAATTGGAAATGCTGTAAAACAAGCTTCTTACAGTTTTTTTTCGTTTTTATTTTGCGGTCGGTTGGCTAAAAAGGTATGTCTGAAACGAAAGGTGTAATTTCAAAAAAAATTTAAAGGGGAGAAATTTTTAAAGAGGGCCTACCGGATAATACAAGATCGGCCCTGGGAACCCAGTATAAAAGTATATAGAGGTTATAATATAAAGCAAAATAAGGATTTGGTTAATCCCATACCGCATACGAAGCCACACATGGCTTCGATAATTTAGGATTTTTTTCTGAATATTAAAATCAGATTTTTATTAATCTACCTTCTCATCCTAATTATTCATTTCTTCGTGTAATGATATGTATTTTTGTTATTCTACGTCAAAAGTTAGTTGTCAATTTATTGCTGTATTTGTACTGCGTGGTCAAAAGTTCGAGTGGCGTCAAGAATTGTTAATTTTATAATTGAAAAAAATACATTAAAGCGGTTAGTTAATAATCTGAAAATTTTCAGAGGAGCTTTATTAATATTTATGAATAAGAAATGAATGTGCTTTTTCACTTTTTCCCGTTTTCTTTAGTTTTTAGAACACGTTTTTTTAATGGTCATATATGGCTTCGTATGCATTCAAGCTAGCTTTATTTTCTTTAGAGATACGTTTAAATTCTTCTTGCTTTTACGGAACATCTAAGCATAAAATCTTTATTCCTGGTGATGCCATTTTGAGTGATGACAATCATTCTTCAGACTCCAAATCTGAATAGCAACCAAACATTATACCTAAATTCATTTGGAACTAAATGCATACGAAGCCATTTTTGAAAAGATATTGTTCGACAAGACTGCATACGAAGCCATACATGGTTTCGTATACTATTTTCTTAAATAACATATAATTTTTTTTCTAATTATGACTAATTATTGTTGATAACATTTATTTTCGTCAAATAATCATTTTATTTCCATCTCTTTCATAATTCATGCAATAAGGGGTCAAGTAACTGGTTTAATAAAAGCATGTTTCTTAAAGAAAAAACATTTTTTCGTCCTTCTTTTTGTTCAAATAGTTCGCCGGTGTACCATAATAAAAAAAATTGCTACAGAGCAATATCACCACTGAAACAAAACTTATAATAAAAGTATAATAAATATTATTGTTAATAATTTGTTATTATATTAAAGAAACAAGTTTACATAATATGTAGGTAATTATTTCTGTAAAAAATATTATAATTAAGATTGTTCTTACATGCATAAATATGTTATTATCTACGTTAATTAAGTTGCCAATGAAAAACTTTTAAGTGTTATATTTTTGGAAGATTTTTAATGTCTAGATAGATAGTGGACGCCGGAGACTCGCGCGCATTTAATTATTATTATTTATCAAGATAACTATTTTCTTATATTCGTCTTTATCAACCCATATTCGGCTCACTGCTGAGCTCGAGTCTCCTCTCAGAATGAGAGGGGTTAGGCCAATAGTCCACCAGGCTGGCCTAATGCGGATTGGCAGACTTCACACGCGCAGAGAATTAGGAAAATTCTCAGGTATCCAGGTTTCCTCGCGATGTTTTTCCTTCACCGTATGGACACGTGATATATAATTTCTTAAAATGCACACAACTGAATAGTTGGAGGTTCATGCCCCGGACCGGATTCGAACCCACACCCTCCGGAATCGGAGGCAGAGGTCATATCCACTGTCCGAGACCACTTACAGTTTACTAAAAACTTTTAACAAAGTTGTCCGATTTTGATAACTCTTTTTTTATTGAAAGGGTAGGTATATTTGAACTTTGTTAATTCAATTCTAAATTTTTTTTAAAACATTGAATTTTATATAATTTTGAGGAGTAGGTGTAGAGTGCAGGTAAGTATATTAACATTATCCTCGTTACCCATAAAGCATCCGCGCGGATGCCTCCTATAAGTGGAAGATCTAAAACAAACTACCTACCTTACCTACCTAGTTTTTATCGGTTCCCACTCACGTACATGTCGGTGAATAACAAAGAGCACTTAACGTTACCTTTACAAGAATACCCCTTGTGCGGGGCTTCCCGGCGAGAGCGTGAATCAATTTCTTTTTAAAGACTACCGCTTTTTTGCAGTAAGACATGCCGGATACTATTGTGACTACATGCCTTTATTTTACAACTAGCGGACGTCCGCGACTTCGTCCGCGTGGAATTTAGTTTCTCACAAATCCCTCGGGAGCTAAGGATTTTTCCAGAATAAAAACAAGCCGATGTGTTAATCCAGAGTAGTTGCAGTGTTAAAAAGTAACAAACATCCATACAAACTATCGCGTTTAATAATATTAGTTGGAAGTAGGATTTTACAAATTGAAGCAAAGGCAAAATTTACCAAAAATTATAGTTCTTAGTTAATGTTACGGTACGATACTGAGGTGCGTTGCAGTACATATACGTTGCTACATATTGTTATCGCCGTTTAGTGTTGGAAATGGTAGTCTGTGACGGATATGACGTCGCTCGATCTCGTGTTGCCTTCAGTGTGCTCGTGGCGTTCGAGTCGTCCACATCTTTTGTTGTGTAATTCTTTATGGGTTACTTGGGATAGTCGGGGAGAGTGACTTGAGTGGAAAAGGGGAGTGTTTGATATCAGTCAAAGGATCCTTTAACCCTACATACATCGTTCACAAGTACGTGACTCCACTCAAGGTCATTCTCTGCCATTCTAGGCTCTTATTTTGGTTACAGTTTGATTTATTAATTAAGTTGTCCTGACAAGTGTTGTGAATCATAACCTTTGTTCGACATTAGTTTTCTTATATTTGTAATCACTTTGAGTCCTATAATAATATGCATATCAATATTTTCGCTGTTTTCAGTACAATATGTAAGACGCGTCAATTAGTGTAATGTCATGGAAACATTTGAATGAGTCCTAAATAATATTGCGACGTCATAACTTACAATCTGAGTCGTATCCGTTACCTAAGTACCTACATGTTTGGGTTTTTCTTTTCCCACATTAACTTCGCGTTAACACCTAAAAATTTTCCATTTACTGTTTTAAACAGACTGACCAGGTATTTATCCAAGTACTTACCTACTTATCTAAATATAGTTATCCGAAAATTCAAAATTAAGTTATTTTCGAATGGGTAACTAGTGGATTTATCAATGTGTAAAGTAGGTACCTACCTACTTCTTCATAATTAAATTTTAAGTTTTATGTTTAAATTGAAGATTCAAATCAAATCAAAATTATTTATTTCAATTAGGCTTAGTCTACAAGCACTTTAGTAACGTCAGGTAATATATGAATAGTTAATAGTGATAATTATTAGTCGATAACTTAAAATTAAAGTTACGAAGGTTCCAAACGGGCTGGTTCGAGAAGAGCCCACTAGAAACTCAGCAAGGTTGTTTTTTTTTTAGTTAGGCAAAGAACTATATTTTACTTCCATCAAGATTAATTCAACGGCTATTTAAATCAATATTACTATGACACTGTCCTTCACGTTATAGTGAAAAGATTTCCATGGCAGACGTATTTCCCCCATATTATAGACTCAACGGCAATGTCTACTTATTGTCTCTATGGCTTATATTAATGGTTTAATGGTGTGTAATTTCAATGTCGCGCCTTTCTTATTAAGTGACGTATTTACTACGACTCATGACTGTAGGAAAACGGGTTGACAAAGCTTGGCGCGCATTATTTTACGCGCGTGAGTGTTGTTTGTCATCTCTAAAATAATATTGTTGGAAACATAATGGAACATGGAACAATGGACTACTTCAAAAAAAGACCATCAATGATTGATTTCAAATTAGCCTATTATATGCGATGGCAAAATAATTAATAAATCAAGTTTTAAGACTGTGACACAATATACAAATATAAATACTCGTAACACCTTGTGTAACGTTAAAAAGTTTATCCAATAATAAAAATATAGATTGTAAAAATCACATTTTAAATTATAAGGAATGTCAATCATGTTATTAAAACATAATATTAAAATGTACGGGAAAACAAAACTTCTTAGAAAATTAATAATATTATTTTGTTGCATAATACCTAAACAATTACAAATTAAATCACGTACATACTTCGTGAGAGTATCTTAGACTTAATTATATTATTATTTCAAATAGGTATACATGTAGATTATTATCCGAAACTCATAAGTACTTATTGTATCTTCATAATTTCTATGTAAAATATTTTAACTGTAAAGTTTTATCATAAATTCATGTGTCCAGAAACATTTACTGTAAAGTTTTCAGGAAAAGAATCCTCTCAATAATGTTTAAGTAAAGTTTTCATTAATTAATAATATTCATTGTCAGCCTATTTAAACAGTTGACGACAGTGCCAGCTAACCTATTTTGGTTTTTTTTTATAAAGCTATTAAAATAAACAACAAATCAATTGACAACATGTCATCTACATAATATATGATATCCACCAGTAAGCACCGGATGACATTTGTATTTTGTATCATAATATGTAGTGTAGATAACATTTTGCCAATTGATTTGTTGTTTATTTTAATAGGTTGATTAAATACCAAAATAGGAAATAAGTCAGCTGGTCTCCCTCTTCATAGAAGATGAGATATAGTTAGGAGTATGGCCCACCACGCTGCTTCAATGCGGGTTGGCGGGTCGATTAATAATAGATTTCAGTAATGCTTGTGGAATTCTTAAATAATTGAGGATTCTTATTTAAATATCTCATCAGATAATTGTAATGTAATGCGCGCTAATCTTTGCACAGCATCTTTTATTCATGAATGTGTCACAGGTTAGTGACGTTGAGATAAATTCTTTGATCAATCGTAATAGATATGACGTATTTCCTACTGATATACATTTTTAAATTATTTCTTTTGTTTTGGATTTTCCCCATCGGATATTCTGAAGATTGATGCATAAACAGTCTGTTATTTTTTTTGTTTTCTTTTTTTATTAACGATCTGTTTTAGAGATTTTGATACAATTAATTCGCGAAATATCAGGCTTCACTATGAACCTCTGAAAGTATTTATATTAAAATATATTTTCTTTTGCAAACCCTTCAATAATGAACATTTTGCGTTATCTTCCTTTTCACAACGTAAAAAAAGAGTACTTAGTTTAAAGAATATTTTGCTTGATTGTTTTTGAGGCCACTACACAGGTCAAGCCTATATATAAGATATTGAATTTGGAACTTAAACCCACCATGTTGCTTCAATGTCAATTAGATGACCCTGCATTATGATATCACAAAATAAATACAAGCCTCTAAGTAGTAATCACTTAAGCATTAGGTGACTGTTAGCGTTAAAAATGCTTTTTTTATTAAAAATAAGAATGTTGAGAAAAAACAAAAATACAAATGTGGATAATACCCCACGATATTTTGTACTAGAGATAGGGCATCAAAACTGAAGCGGACAAATGTGCATAATTGTCTTAATTTCATTTAGTCGCTTATTTAAACAACGAAATGTCGAGTTGTATGTTTTGGAAGTGTAAAAACTATATAAACATAAATATATAAAATTTAAGTAAACACAAAATTGTGTGTGTGGAATATCTAAATTCGTATCACTTTTTGAGGTGATTTTGTACGCACGTAACATATGTATAGTATAAAATAATCATTGATAATATCTATTTAATTGCTATAGCCTGCAAAAAAATTCCATTCACAACAACAGAGTAATTATTATCTAGCTACATTTTGCCCTTGGCTTCGCAGATGGGTCTTGGTCGAAAATAAAATCGATTTGACCCAGACTTCAATTTTGAGTCTATAATATTTTTTTTCTTAATACATTTTTGGTAAAGCAGTACCAGCGCCCTGGCCTCCTGTGACAGTGGATGGGCCTAGGCACTATTACAGCCTCCACCTCTCTTATTGCAGTACTTTAATTAAATTAATCAAATATAATTAATTAATAAGTCACAAATGTCTGCCTTACGGAGTGATATAGTCCGAAAATCCCAGCTCTTAAAAATAAAGAATTAAAAAATAAAAAAAAATTAACAGTTCACATTCCTGTGGGGATAGTAGCCTATATTGCTCGCCGGTAATGTAGCTTTCAATTACTAAAAGAAAATCCGTTGGTTTAAAAACCAGCCTAAATTAAATGAAAGTAAATTGGTCAAACCTATTTCAAATAATAGCTAGAGTAACGGACAACATTCATTTACTTATATTATAGATAATACTAGATCCGTAGACAATAATTAGTTCTATATATAGACATGTTGTCTAAAAATACATTACAAAAAACCACAGATCATTATGGAATTTTTAGATCCAAATAAAAAATTACTTTTAATCTATGACGCAGTGCCGGAGAACTTGACAGTGACCGTTCTGTTAAAATCGATTTTTGCACGAAACTAGTTTAGACGTATGTCACGCACACACCTGCAACTGGTCGATTTAATATAAGCGAAAGGAGGTTTTATCTTACTTGATGTTACGGCAGCTGTACGATGCAGACATACGGTGGAATATACGATTATTTCATCTGTGGCATGTAATGACGATTCCGAACGCGGGAAATTTGAAATAAGTACAGATTAGCAATTCTTTTTTTGAAATTGTTGTTGATGACGAGAGTTGAATAATTCTTTCAAACTTTAAGCACGAATTTTGAATTTGGAAAACTGTTTTACCTTCAGGTCATTGACATTTGACAGTGATACTTTTCAGCGTATTATTTTATTAATAGTGCTGTAATTAATTAATTTTTGGTGCTTTAGTGTAAACATTTAATTCTTAAGTGTTTATAAAACCATTTGGTGTAGTGTTATGTTGTATTAAATTTTGTAATTAATAAAAATGAAAGAACTAGTTCAAATTTGGAACAGAGTGACGGGGAAACAGTATGCGTCAGTGAATCCGAATGATAAGGAACTGCGGGATTTGTCGAATAATCGATTAAGAAGGGACATCGATACATCAGCTTTTGAGGCGAATTTGTCAGAATGTGAAGGACTAAATAACAAATTTAATGATGATCTGGAGTTTAGTGAGAGGAAGGATCAGATTATTAATCGATTGTTTTCAAAAAGGCGGCATGGACAACTTACGCGGAAACCTAAATGTAAGTAATTTTGTAACATACCTACATAATTTTGTTTTTTACTGATTTTGTATCATACTTATGGTGTGAATAACATATCTTGTAAATGTTTCTACTGAATATTTACATCCATTACTAATATTATAAAGAGGCAAAGTTTTGTAGATATAGGGGTTATTTTTGTATGTAATGCAGCGATTTTGAAAATTATTTTACCAATATAAAGCCACGTTATTTGTAAGTGTCATAGTCAAAATACGTATATTTATTCCCGTTCGCTAGTTTTGATTAATTTTGAATTTAAAATCACTTATCAAGCATTATTTGTAGCACGTATTTGTAGCAGACTATTAATTTATTTCATTTTTGTGTTGATCTCTCAATATCTTTTATTGGTAGGGTAACAGTAAATAATAATAAGACCAGGTTTTGGGTTGGTTTCTCACATCTGTGAACACTCAGTACATAGAATCATTGGTAAAAATTAGGTAATTTAATTTTTTTGGGAATAGTGGCAAGAATTCTGTCATTTCTGTGAAGAATACAGCCAGGCATCCTTCTGTCACTAATCGAGGTAACTAGCCGCAGTAAAATTTTTTTTGAAAATACCTAATCTAACCAAAATGTAGGTAATAGTTTTCCGTCTATTTATAGACATTTCTAATAATGTTCCAATGGCGGAAATTATGCGAACTGGCCAAAGAAAACCGAATGAAAATGTCTGACAAGACTTTTATCTGTTTCTTTAACAACAGGCAGGTCACTGTTTCGATTTCTATTTGCTTCGTTCATCAATAATTAAAATAAACTAGTAGTCCTAATAGTCTTTGAGCTAAACCGCGGACTGACAGACAGACAGATGGACATGGCGGAACTATAAGGGTTCCTTGCGGACTTCGGAACCCATAAGGTCCTGGCATAGTAATTCCGTTCCGTTCACAGAACCGTGGTTTTAGACCTACTACCGGACAAAATCAATATAAACTTTCAGCCCCTATTTCACCACTTTAGGGGTTGAATTTTAAAAATTCACACATTATATTTCGTGTTTTTTTATAACTTATGAACAAATTTCCAAACCTGTAACTCTAAACATGAAGGACCATACAAACTATTAACACCTATTATTTTATTTTAGGGTCAAAAAGTACCCTATGCTTTGCTCCAAGGTCCCATTATAACAAAATTCCCGTGAAAAGGTAAAAGACAGACAGATAGACTTACTTTCGGATCTATAATATTTGTATGGAAGTCCAGCAGTGGAAGGCCATAGGCTGATATGATAACGATGATCAGAAATGTTGTCGATTTATTTCGTTCACAGATTAGCGTTTTTACTACAAAGTTCCACATAAAATTAGATAAAAATATCCATAATATAAAAATATAATGACCTGTTAAACAATGGAAACAATCCATCATAATAATTGCACTTTAATGGGATAGGCAATTTTAATTCCATTTAAATTCAATTAATTGTAACTGGGC
Source organism: Bicyclus anynana (assembly GCF_947172395.1). Lineage (NCBI taxonomy): Eukaryota > Metazoa > Arthropoda > Insecta > Lepidoptera > Nymphalidae > Bicyclus > Bicyclus anynana. The sequence goes on from NC_069090.1 coordinate 1,856,910, forward strand.
TAAATTATATCAACACAACAATCAATTTACCAAATTATCTACCTGTTTGTCGGTGCCTTTGAATTTTATAATCAAACTTCAAAATCGAAACTATTTCTAGAAATACACATTGTACTAGTTATACTAGTTATGTTGTACTAGTTATGATTACATATTATGATTAAAAAGTTAAAAATCTGACTACAGGAAAAATTGTTTTGATTTTTAAATTGTATATAAAAAAGGTTTTAGTTTTAACATTTTCTGTTCCAAATTACATACAGCTTGATATATAAAAATATAATATGCGTATTTATCATGTTATAGAATATAGTGTATAATATATATAATATATACATACAGATATAATAATTTTCATAAGTTGGGTTAGTTATATTTTCTTTTGAAAAATATATATACATATATTATATAAAAATATATTACATAATAATAGTTTCGCAAACATTTGGCAACGTCAAACACCTGTTTTATTAAATAATCTGCTAACATATTTATTTTTTACTCTTAATAATTGCAATTTATATCTAAAGGTATATAATTATCAGATTTCAAATACGATTTTACATGAAGCTTTTTTCAAACGTAATTTCTTACAACCTTGTGATACTTGTATTTCGATAGCATAATTTATACCCAAATAAAAATACCCAATTATAAAAAATTAACTTTAGTTCGTCGCTATATTTACAACCATCTATGGAAAATATTATATGTTAAAAAAACGCGTGCTGTATTAGGTATGCGTCTAAGTTTATACGGATGTTCTTAGTTTAGTCTATGACAAACGACCGAGAAAAAACAGACATACACTAAAATGTGCGCGAGTGATAAGGGTTCCGTTTTTGTACTACGTACGTTCGGAACCCTAAAAAACGAGCACACGAAAGTATGCGCGGGTTATTTTAATAATTACTAGCGGACGCCCGCGACTTCGTCCGCCCCTAGACCTTATTAATCCAGCCCTTACAGTAGTATCGTTGTAAAAATGGAGTAACTTCTCTCGTTTTCCCAACATTTCCCTTCACTGCTCTGCTCCTATTGATCGTAGCGTTATGAAAAGCATACTATAACCCGCCCAGAAGTATGAAGAATAATTGTACGAAGTTTCGTTAAAATACGTCGAGTAGTTTTTGTTTCTATATCGAACATACATACAGACAGACAGTACAGACAGACAGACAAAAAATTTACTGACTGCATTTTTGGCATAAGTATCGATCACTTATAACCCCCTGGTAATACAGACAGACAGGCATTATTATAAGTATAGATTATATTTTTCATTTATATTGTAGTGCACTGTACGTAAGGCAACATAGACCCATAATAGGAGATTGCTTAGGTCATCAAGTTTCTTTAATTCTGCACCAAGTTAAGTACGATTTTTGCTACGTACTTTACGTACGTACGTACGAAGAGTAGGTATGTGGATTATGTGTGGGACGCGTATGTGAATGGATAATTATTCTAGTACTACGTACTAGTATAATATAATGGTTTATAACACATTAGAGTATAGTTAATATAATGGTTACTCATAATGGTTTCTATTATAAACAATTTAACTTTTAATAGCAAATGTATAATAAAATGCTAAATTTAGATCGCAGGTTTTTGAGTTATTGACGTCCTGCGAAGCGCAGTGGTATGCGCGGTGGATTTACAAGACGGAGTTCCTCGGTTCGATCACCGACTGGACCGATTGAGGTTTTCTTATTTGGTCTAGGTCTGGCTGGTGGGAGGCTTCAGCCTTAGTTACCACCCTACCGGCAAAGACGTACCATCAGGGCTAACTAAAAAAAAAGCTTCGCTCACTTTTAGGTATGTAGATGTTTTCGTCTAATTTTCCTTTTATGCAATGGCATGTAGAAATGGCAAGGCAAGTGGAACAATTGCCCTGGGTGGCATACAAGGCGCAAGCGTGACGATTTTGTCAATAATAATTTGGGAATTGGGAATAAGAAATTTAGGAAAATTAAAAAGTGCCTACTTAATTAAACTCATAAGACATAATGTTGGACTCGCTCGGTTGGACAGTTCTTTCTTATAGATGTATACTCCTTCCGAAGCAGTGTTTAGTCGTATACCTAAGTACGATAAAAATTTTAATAAAACATTTTAACTTTAAAGTAATAAATGTGGGTTTTTAATTATCTGGAAATAATTTTTCACATTAACATGTGTCGTTATTGTAGATAAACTCATGATTGTTATAAACTTTTTTTAATTTTAACTCGTTAGTACAATTTGTTTCTGTGCGTTGTTTTTGGCAAAATATATGCAAAATATATTCGCCACCAATATCCTTTGTCGCTCGGTTCAATAGTTACATTAATTCGATACATACTATAAGAATAAATAAAAATAAAAAAGGCTTATTATTTTGGTTATTTTTACATATAGATAATTGAATTCGCTAAGTATTGACAAACGGTCGAATTTTAATTTTCTTTTTATTCCTTACAAGTTAGCCGTTGACTACAATCTCACCTGATGGCCGCATCTATAAAGCTGAAGAGTTTGTTTGTTTGATTGAACGCGCTAATCTCAGGAACTACGGGTCCAATTTGAAAAATTCTTTCAGTGTTAGATAGCCCATTTATCGAGGAAGGCTATAAGCTATATATTATCCCCGTATTCTTACGGGAACGGAAACCACGCGGGTAAAACCGCGCGGCGTCAGCTACTTTTTTATATATACACAAGGATCATTGGTTACCTAGCTACGCCACTGCTGGGAACCCGTTCACAGTGCCGCGAAAACAACCTAAACCCCGAAAGTTAACCTCACACGAGTCACGCAAAACCTGCGCCAACGGGGTTACAATAACAATGTTTGTTAAACCGCAAGCGAATAACAAATTAATTCCAACTCCGACAGCGGTCAGTGGAAAAATTTCAAATCTCCACAATCTGGTTCTCATACGGATATACTTAGAACTGTTTTGAGATTGGGTTTTTATGAACGTCACACGTGCGTATTAAAATCTGGACTAAACTGTAATAGTACCTAGATATTTTTGTGACAGGGTTCGCCCGGGGAATTACTACCGCGCCATTTTTATTTCTTACTTCTGACGTTAAGTGACGATGAAGTTTAAGAAGCGGACTTTGTGGAAGAAGTACCAGTTTAACCTACACTTACATCCAAAGGTTCCTACTAATACTAACTATTAGTAATAGCCTAATAAGAAGAAAAAGATGAAGAAGAATTAGGAGAACATCCTAGCTAGGTATGGCTTTAAGAACTTTTTTTTTATCAAAAATTATTTGAACAATCGCGAGAAACGTGATCTAAAAGCTATCAAGCTCATACGAGTACCTAGTATGAAAGTTACAGTATAATAGCAAATAAAAGCTTGTAATTAAACATCTATCTAATGGTAATCTAAAGATAATATCCGTTACATTTATAATTTTTATAATTACCTATCTGGTAAGATTGTATGCAGCATCCCCACTTAACCGCCGGGTATCTTCTAGCGTAAAAAATGAGCCACCATTTTTGTCACGCAAAGGTGCTATTAAAATCTTATTTTCTCATTTTTTTTTGCTCTTAAATTCCACTGAGAGTATTTTAGCTTTAAATCAGATCAATCAGTATATTATTTTATAATCTTGATACCTAATTGCATCCGATTAGATATCAAATTAGTACCTATACAGTTTTATAATTTGTACATAATTGCATCAGATTATATATTATTATTATACATATTGAGATATTAAATCTAAATTTTTTCATAAAACGTACCTTGTTCACGATCAATTGCCACGAGATCCTGGATCAGCGAGATACTCAGCTTTTAGTTCTTCTAAGAATTCTTTTTTAAAATTTTCAGCCTAGAGTTGGAAAATTGGTGAAACACCCTGCCTCGGAAAGGATATTAAACCAACGGTTATTATTATTATTAATATGTGATAGTGATCGTTATATATACATTATCATTAAGACTCGTAACCGGCATTAAAACAGCGTGGTGGGTCTAAGATCTATATCCCCTCTCCTGTAAAGAGGGAGGTCTGGTCCGGAGTGGATCGTCAAAAGACGCTCAAGCCTTAAAACAATGCGATTTGAATTTAAATTTGGAATTACACAAATGTATTCTATACTAGCCGACGTAACGCCCCGTAGTTTCACTCACATAGTTTACGTATCCGTGAGAATACGGGAATAAAATATAGTCTCACAAATAACATCGATTTTTAGTTTTTTTTTTTAAATTGTTTACAAGTTAGCCCTTGACTGCAATCTCACCGAAGCGGGCCAACTTGTTAGGAGGAGAATGAAAATTCACACCCCTTTCGGTTTCTACACGACATCGTACCGGAACGCTAAATCGCTTGGCGGTACGTCTTTGTCGGTTGGGTGGTAACTAGCCACGGCCGGAGCCTCCCACCAGCCAGACCTGGCCCAATTAAGAAAACCTCAAACGGCCCAGCCGGGGATCGAACCATCTCCATCTTATAAATCCACCGCGCTCACCGCTGCGCCACGGAGGCCGTCATAAAATAAAGAGTAGTAAAATAAAGAGATTACTCCTTATCCACTCAGTTTACCTCTTTATAATATTTTATCTAGATAGTATTACGTAAACTATTTATCATGTGCATACATTTAGCAGGTACAATTTTTTTCATTATACTAGGAGGTAGGTCATTTGTCATCAACCCATATTCGGCTCACTGCTGAGCTCGAGTCTCCTCTCAGAGGGGTAATGAGGGGGGTTACGCCAATAGTCCACCACGCTGGCCCAATGCGGATTGGCAGACTTCACACACGCAGAAAATTAAGAAAATTCTCTGGTATGCAGGTTTCCTCACGATGTTTTCCTTCACCGTTTGAGTGATATTTAATTTCTTAAAATGCACACAACTGAAAAGTTGGAGGTGCATTGCCCCGGATTCGAACCCACACCCTCCGGAATCGGAGGCAGAGGTCATATCCACTGGGCTATCACGTGCACCACTAAGTTTACCTCTTTATAATATTTTATCTAGATAGTATTACGTAAACTATTTATAAAAAAAGCCCTGATAGCCCAGTGGATATGGCCTCGACATGTGCATTTAGCAGGTACATTTTTTTATTATAGTAGGAGGTACCTGTTACAAAGTCGACTTCGGCGAATTTGAGATTAGAATAAATACGCCTTAATCAAACGATTGCGAAAGTTATGATAAACACACGAACTATTTGGTTCAAGGGGAGAAAAAATAATAGCAATGCCGTCTGATTAATTCTAACATTCTAGAATAATCAATTGCACAACGTTTATTAGAATCTCATAAAAATGTTTAACTACTCTTATAATTAACATAACATCTAAGTTATGGATTGAAAAATTGTAAAACAATAATTAACCCTCCAAGACTATGCTTGCAACTTCCCGCCAATTTAATTAAATGTATTTAATGTAATGTCGCTTGAGATCAAAATCTCCAAAAAAAAAATCTTAAAATTTTTGTTTTTCAGAAAACACTAAAGAAATTCATTTGGTAATTAGCTAGCAATATTAAAAATGACTTTTCTTTTTTAATTCCAGAAATTTGATATCTCTGGAACAAATCAACTGATTTTACGCATTTGCCAGCGATTGACGCAATTTTTTAAGGTCTGATAGCCGGTAAAAGAGACAGATTCATCACTGAGAGGATCCTAGGTTCGATCTCTATCTCTTTAATTGAATCTCGTAAATTATATTTAGCTACGTATTTCTTTATGTCAGAAACACTTGCTAACAGTTTTCTAATACTCTTCATAAATATAAATTAACGGTAATATATAATACGTATACAGTAGGAAGTAGTCTTACTTGGACTTACATACACGACTACGTGCGGATAAGTACTAATAATTTTGCACTATCACTGTCAAGGCGAACGTCCACAAATGTCTGTGTTTAATATATAACTTTCTAGTATTAGAACTTATTACTACTACTGCATGGTATTTACTATTTTTAACCGTCTAGTACAGTACAAAAATGTACAGGTTTTTTTTGTACTAAACGACAAAATTATTTACAGTTAAAAATATTTTTAAAAGCTTTTATACCACCATAGAGTGACGCCACTTATTATTACTGACGCCCTTTCATTAGACCAGGGGTTGCTGTGGAAAAGATAAGTCGCCTTTTTACTAAAATTTCATAAAAAAATGTTAAATGTTAATTAAAAAATACAAACTATATTATTAGTCATGTTTTTTAATATTGTCTTTTTCTATCAAAAACTCTAAGAGCTAAGACATCGTAGTCAAAACATAATACGAGTGTAACCATTTATGGTCCATATTTAGATACTCACAAATAAATCTATTTAATACTTCCCTAAAATAAAAAATCGAGAAACTGTCACTTTCTTGAAATTTTTAGAAAATATTTCAAACTATTATTTTTTTTCCAAACCCTTGAACTTACATGAATTCGTAACGTTGTTAATAAATTAATTAATTATTGTTAACATTGTACACGTTGATAGTGCAGGAGTGAGCAGGTAAGGGTTAATTATAGGGCAGGGTGTTTGTAATTTTCAGAAAATCTTGCAAAATATATATTTTTTCCAAATCCTTGAACTTACATGAATTAGTAACATTGTAAGTTAATAAATTAATTATTGTCAACATTGTAAACGTTGTTATTAATGTATGAGTAAGCAGGTAAGGGTTAATTATTGGACAAGGTGTTTGTAATTTTCAGAAAATCTTGCAAAATATATATTTTTTCCAAATCCTTAAACTTACATGAATAAGTAACATTGTTAGTTAATTAATTAATTATTAACATTGTCACAGTGTTAATAATGTCCGAATGAGTTAAAGGGTTAATTTTGTAGGGCAAGGTATTTGTTTATGTCTTTATGTAAAATCATTTAATTGTTGTCCCACATGTTACATTATACCTATCTTCAATTAGCATACACATATAGTATCTAGTACCATATTAAAATTTTAATCTGTTCCTTATGCTAATAGGAATTCCAGTTCGTATCTCGTTCCATACTGTGTTGAACAGCCGTGTAAAAAGCATTCGTAATGCTATGATGCGTTACACTGCAATTGGATTAGAAAAATGCCATGGCCATTCTATAAAGTAAACAAAGAAGAATGGCTTAAATGGTTATTTAAAAAAAACTTAATTATGTTACAAGTTACATTAGCACGAAGGCCTATGGTGCCCGAGGGATTTGTGAAAAAGTAAATTCCACGCGAACGAAGACGCGGGCGTCCGCTAGTATTTTAATTTTTTTTTTACAATGTCAAAAAAAATATTTTAATGAGCATCAATTAAATCGTTACACTGCAATTGGATTAGAAAAATGCCATGGCCATTCTATAAAGTAAACAAAGAAGAATGGGTTAAGTGGTTTTTAAAAAAAATACTTAATTATGTTACAAGTGACACTAGCACGAAGGCCTATGGTTCCGAGGGATTTGTGAAAAACTAAATTCCACGCGAACGATGTCGCGGGCGTCCGCTAGTATTTTCATATTTTTTTTACAATGTCGAAAAAAAATATTTTAATGAGAACAAAAAAAAGAAAGAAATAAAAAAAATAATTTAGTAGTTTTGGAGATGACGACATTGGTTTGCATAAATGTCTTCTCACCTGAAACGTATAGCCTACGTACCTTATCGTCGTTTATTGAAATTAATCCATTTACTAAAACAATTTTTGGTGTTCAAATTTAATACAGTTTTACGAACTGTAATATTTTTAATAAAACAAGAAAATAATCACATTTTACCTTGTTTTGTTTATAGTTCTAAATTCTATAATCGATAACCAAAACACATAATTGCCATTGCGTTGGCACGTGACAAACTCTACAGGTATTGGAAAAATATACTTTGTTAACTTGACATCATGAAACAGTTGAAATATAAGCCATCATGGCCGACAGGCGTTTTGTCCCGTATTGTCAAAAGAGAATTAAAAATTAAATTTTTATGCAATCACGGCTCAAAAAAATATTAAATTTTTTTTAATCTAGTAGAACAATAATAACAATAATATGCTCCCGACCGACTTTTCAGTCACGGCGGCTAATCTCATGGTGAGATTAACCATGTACGCAGGAGATATTATAGTGCACAAGTGTATGCACAAGCACAGGTGCACTCTCTCTTCCCTCACTCACGAAATCCGATGGGACGGCAGACCGACACGACCGGTGAGAGATCAGGCGCAGGACCGATGGCTTTACGTGCTCTCCGAGGCACGGGGGTGTACTAACACTGCCAACTTTCCAACTCCAGGCTGCTATTAAGATTTTCCTTGTAAGAAAAATTCCAATAACCTATTTTTTTTTTGTTGACCTGACCCGGGATTCGAACCCTGGACCTTATTGTCCGTAGCTGAACCAGCTAACCACGTGACCAATGAGGCAGTAGAACAATAATGAACAAATAAAGACCATTTTAAAAAAAAGTGTCAACTAGCCTATTTACACATTACGGTTGGCACGTGACAATGTCTACAGTCAACAGAAAAGTGCATAAATAATTGTATTAGGAAAATCGCATGTATCAGCAGTTTCCTTTAATTGCTAATTACGAATTGGTACGTGAGATCTTTCTCAATATGGCGGCAATTTCTCAGCAGTCTGGTCATGTCAAGGAAAATAAAAGTGTTTTGTAAAAACATCACGTTGTTAGCATAATCATTATCGGAAATAGTAACATGATTAATACAATATAATTTAAAGTAAAATATGTACATAATTTAGAGTGATAAAGAATACGAGAAAACAAAAAAAAAGTGGTTTTTTTTGGTTTCAAAAATGTTATTTTTAGAAACCTGTTGCTGTTTTTATTTTGAAAGAAAAATAAACCGCATCCAAATCGGTTTACACGTTTAAAGAACTGTTATGCTAAGACTGATACACATAGGAGTCTATAGAGGTATTTTTTTGCGTTAAAAATTAAAAAATTTAAAGTACGAAAAATTAAAAATTGTATTACTTTTTTTTTTCAATTTAATTTTGATTAAAGACTATAGAATTTAAAATTCCAAGTTACTTTTAAAGATTTTTGTTTCTACGCAATAAAACTCAATATATTTTATTTTAATTAGGAAAAAAATACTTATAACGTTTAATGACTTATAAATTATATTACGTATCAAGCACAAAGCAAAACAAATGATCTTTTGTAATAATAAAAAAAGTTACCAAGTTAAAGTTAGTTATCAACTGGATATTACCAGATTAATTGTATAATGACTAGTAAAAAATATTTGAAGTCTAAATTATAATTAGTACAAAATTGAAAACTAACGTTTGTTGTTACGAAAAGTCTCCGAAACTACTGGACTGATTTTAATTCTTGTGCCGTTGAATTACGTTGGTGAAACCACGGGGTTCTGTTAGTGAGACATAAGATCATATTGGGACCAATGGTGTATTCCTTTCCGGACATGGAATATCGTCTGGGTCAGTGACGTAGCTAGGTAACCAAGGGCCCTGGTGCAATTAAAAATGCACCGCTAGGTACTATCGAACTGGTTAAGTTTTATCACGTTAACATATAGTTAACGTAAAAATATGCAAAATATACTTTAAAATGTTAAGCTGCTTTATCATTAACTATTTTTAGTGCGTGTAATAAAATTAACAGTAACATAAAGACATAAATTATAATTATAATTTTATGTAGGCAATAAAATTAAATAGAAAATATTAAAGGGTTTATTTTAGCTACCATGATTCAAGTCAGGTTGTAATCTATCGCATTTATTTTTAAAATAGGAGAAATTTTCGAAAATTCAGTTAGATCGGGATTTTCTGGTAAGATTTCGAGGGCCCCTGAGCTTAAGGTCCCAGGGGCACTGCACCGCCTAGCCCCTATGTAGCTACGTCACTGGTCTGGGTCTGGGTTACGTTAGAAGTGGGCACTACGCCGGTAGACCAAACTTCCTCAAGATCGATTCAGCATTTGTGCAAATCGATTTGCATAGGCGTAACGTAAACATGCAGACACGTTTTCGCACATGTAATATATTATGTAGATTTAAATATGATAATAGATTTGCGAAATGTCGTAAATACTGACCATCGTCATTGAATATAACCGGTTGCGATATTATAAATATATATTGGCGATGAAATTCTGTACGAAATTAGTGTAGGTAATTTATTTAGAAGTATTATTTATGTTACAGTTAAAAATGAAAACATGGTAAAAGTAAAAATGACTGGTTGAAGGTAATATGGAAAAATGGTAAACGTAGATTTAACCGGTGACAAATATTTGATCTTGATAAAACAGTAATAATATTCAGAAAATATAAAATAGTAGACAATATACGGAGCTTGCCTAGAATGTGCCTATTGAGTTTTTATTTAAAGGTATAGGTAAAGATGCAGATAATATGTCAGAAAGACTACTGGTTATTCCATATCTTCACAGTGCTAATCATAAACAATCAATTAAAACATGTCCAGGATGAAGGAGGAACTAGATCTAAAAGGTCCTAAAAATCAAAATCGGAGTTACATTTTGTTATATTTATATCTTGTTCATGAGATACCTACAATGTCTCACTGTCAATATCTTATAATTTCCTAAAACATATAAAAATTAATCTATACCCACTTCTATACCAAAACTGTATTTTTTTTACCACGCCACGTTATTTGCGAGTATCTTAAGCTATATTTTATCCCGGTATTATAATTTCCTAAATACAAATATAAAATTTATACAATAGGTTAAAAGGGCGCCATTATGTTATAAAATCATTAAAAGCCCACTACACGAACTTTACATGTAACATGCCAACCTATCCATAAATAATAATTAGTTTTTTACTCATAGCTCATAAGTATATTAGACGGGTTAAAATAATATTAAAATCTATTTTCGGATTGATACGAGTATAAAAATACAAGTCAAGAAGCTTAAATTAACTAAGCGGAAATTTTTGGTGGCCAATTTTTTCCTTCCTGTCTATAAAGATGCATTTTAGAGCACATAGTAAACTAGTTTTTTGGTCTTCTTATATGGCATACGTTGTAAAATTGCGACTTTGTTTGCTTACCTTTTTCAAATCAAACCAAATCAAAAATCATTTATTTCAAGTAGGCTCAGTTTACAAGCACTTTTGCCACGTCAGTAGACTATTTGTAAAGATTCTACCACCGGTTCGGAAGGCAGGTTCTGCTAAGAAGAAACCGACAAGAAACTCAACAGTTGCTCTTTTTAAAAAATCATACAACATTGTAATTTATACCTGATGACAACATTACAATTTCTTATAGTTTTACTTCCTGTGTGAAGGTGGAAGCTGATCCAGCATTTTTATTATACTAGGGCCCAAAATAGTTTGATATTTTTAAAAGGGTTTCTTTAACGTTAGTTATAGACTACCTATGATGTGCCTCTTTGGTTCCGTGGTAGCCTTTGAAGCTTCCGATTAAGAAGTGGGTACCAGGTTAGGCTGTGTTATTGAACTATTCTTTTTTTTTTAATCCACAAAAAACAGACATACATTAAATTGTTCCTATAATATTTTAATGCCGTGAAAGACGGCCAAACAAACAACAGACAGACAGACACACACACTTTCACATTTATAATATTAAAAAGTATGTATAAATCTCTTGACGTCAGTTAGGTATGGTCTAAGATCCAAATTAAAAACGACCAAATAGTTTGAAACGAAACAAAACGAGAACTACGCGGGTTAAACCGCCTGCTAGTTTGTTATAAAACACTTTTCATCCAATAAACAGATGGGTGAGCGTCGTTTCTAATTCGGATCTTGTACTATAAACGTGATAGCCCAGTGGATATGACCTCTCCGGAGAGTGTGGGTTCGAATCCAGTCCAGGGCATGCTCCTCCAACTTTTCAGTTGTGTGTATTTTAAAAAATTAAAAATCACATGTCTCAATTGGTGAAGGAAAAAATCGTGAGGAAACCATACCAGAGAATTTTCTTAATTTTCTGCGTGTCTGAAGTCTGCCAATCCGCATTAGGCCGTGGTGGACTAAGGCCTAACCCCTCATTCTGAGAGGAGACTCGAGCTCAGCTGTGAGCCGAATATGGGTTGATGACGACTATAAAGTGCACACAGACATACAGGGCTAATGTGTTTACAAAACAAACATCGTTAGCTTATACTCATTACCTATAGTGGAACTATATAAACCTTGAACGCTATTTATGTAAATAATAATTCATGTTTCACTTATCAATCACACTAATATTATAAAAGCGAAATTTTGTGTGTAAGTGTGTATGTTTGTTCCTTCTTTGTACTGCAGCTACTAAAGCTATTTATGTACCTAATCATGTAACACTTTTTGTATTTTGTACAATAAAATTAAAAAAAAAAAACACAAAAACACTTTTTGGCTGAAATTTCGAATGGAAATAATGTCTGGATCAACACATACTTTTCATCCCGGAAAAATCCATGGTTCCCGCGGGATTTGTTAAAAACTGAATTCCACGCTAACAACGTTGCGGGCGTCCCCTAGTGAATTATTAGTTCGGACCAGTGGTTCCTGAGATTTGCGCGTTCAAACATTCAAACAAATAAACTCTTCAGATTTATAATATTTATAATATTAGTATAGATTAAATAGTTCTCACTAACGATAGAAACAAAGACATGTTAAAACTATTACTAACTCATCTAGATAGTTTCATTGCATTTTTTTTTAAATATTCACCAGATCTTTGAAATATGACCTAATCCTGTTCGTATATAATTAGTCGGAAAAGACTGCGTTCGGAGTGGGTAGGTCAATAGACCAACGGACGGGGATCGAACCACCACCCCTAGGTGATGAATCCGGCCCATTTACCACTGAGCTATTGGGGTAACATGAATAAACACAATTATGTAGATAATTTGCACTCGGCCATAATATTATGTAATAATGCACGGACATAAGGGTTCTATTTTAGTACATAGATATAAATAGAGCCGTGATAGCCCAGTGGATATGACCTCTACTCCGATTCCGGAGGGTGTGGGTTCGAATCCGGTCCGGGGCATGCACCTCCAACTTTTCAGTTGTGTGCATTTTAAGAAATTAAGTAAATATCACGTATCTCAAACGGTGAAGGAAAACATTGTGAGGAAACCTGCATACCAGAGAATTTTCTTAATTCTCTGCGTGTGTGAAGTCTGTCAATCCGCATTCGGCCAGCGTGGTGGACTATTGGCCTAGCCCCTCACATTCTGAGAGGACACTCGAGCTCAGCAGTGAGCCGAATATGAGTTGATAACGATATAAATTAGCAGTAGTAGGTATACTTGTAATATTAATAAAATTAACACATTTTAATTGAATTTTAAAATTCATAGCTCTGCAAATCCTAATGCCTTTTATTTTAACATTGGTATAATTTTTATTACTCCACGAACAAAAAATACACTACCTACCAGTAACTACCATAAATATAAACTTCAAGTTATAAATCTAAACATAGAAGGTCCTTTGTAAAATAAAATTGTTGTTTCGGAGTTTCCCATATTATTATAATTATTCTTGATTTCTATGTTTGTGTTTATGCACTTTAATAAGTGGAATTTGAAAGAAGTTATTTATAATATTTTTGTTGTGTTGTTACTTCCAAATTCAGTTTCTTTTTACATCACTCGGGAGCCATAGATTTCCGCATTAAAAACTAGCCTACCTCTATAACCTCTTCTATCTGCAAGTAAAAGCCCCATTAATATAGATTCAGCCGTTCCACAGATTATCCCGGGCAAACAAACAGACAAACAAAAATGTTAAAATGGTCTTGATAAAACAGTTATTCTGAAATCTCAGACAGACAGTTCAGTTCAGTTTTAGTTTCATTATGATGATTGTCATCACTCCATCATATTAAAACACTACTTTAAAAACACATCTTAAATCCATAGTAGTTTGTTTGTTATAATTTAACTCCAAAACTACTCAGATTTTTAGTATTCTTTCACCGTTAGAAAGCTACATCTTCACCAAGTAACATAGGCCATATTATATCCCCGTATTCTCACGGGAAAGAGAACTACGCGTGTGAAACTGAGGCGTCTTCTAGTATAATAGAATATTATTCAACTTTTCACCATCTTCAGAGGAATTTTAATTATTAAACCAATATGATTAGTTAGGTATTGGTTTAGTGACATCAATACTATTTAAGGAACTAATATTAGCCGGTTCTTTGGTAGAAAGAGAGCCTGAGATAGCCACACTTACCTCACTTATTAGGTATTACTAGTTCTTTTGATTTTAACACAAAATTACTGAACCGATTTGTGTAAAAATTAAATGGGACCAATCTAGAAGTAGGTACACTCTTCTAAACAATATAATTTTTATTTTTTACAAGTTAGCCCTTGACTACAATCTCACCTGATGGTAAGTGATGATGCAATCTAAGATGGTAGCAGGCTAACTCGTTAGGAGGAGGTTGAAAGCCACACCTCTATCGGTTTCTACACGACATCGTACCGGAAAGCTAAATCGCTTGGCGGTACGTCTTTGCCAATGGGGTGGTAACTAGCCACGACCGAGGCCTCCCACCAGCCAGACCTGGACCAATTAAGGAAACCTTAAAAGGCCCAACCGGCGATCGAACCCAGGTACCCCGTCTTGTAAATCCACCGCGCATACCACTAATTATTTTAATTATTATTAACAATTAAGGTCACAAACACAAAAATAATACATAGAATTAAGAAAACTAATGCATTGAATTGCATTGAATATTTTCTTTCATTTCCGTCAGGGTACAATAATCCTGGGCTCCATATAATTTTGGACCATCTCCTTTCCAGCCTTTCATAAAATGTGGTATGTCTGACCATCACAAGTTCTTAGTCCATGGAACCATTGTAAACTTTGTGTATCGTAACACAATAAAGGCTGATCATCAATTATTTATGAATTCCTTTTTTTTGTTCGTTTACTTAATTATAGGATTTAATTGTACTGTCGTACTCGTAGGTACTATCCATAACTGTCTATTCATTAACCACTGACGCAAAAAAGGGGACATCATAGCACCTGAACGGATGAAGCGAATTCAATTTAGTTTTTAACGTGACAACGTCATATAATTTGATGAAGCCGGCTGCACACTCGAGAAAAGATGACGTCATACGTCGTTCCCTCGCTGTATGGTTGCCAACTTTTTTACAAGAAATAAAGTATATTCTGGTCTATAAAGATTATTAACCAGTATTTTAGAAAAATCAACATTTTCTTTTGAAAAATGCAACCATTCCATCAGTATTTTCTCATGACGTAGTCACGTTCAGTGTGAGTTCAGTGCAGTCAGTAAACCGACTTTACAGACAACCGATTTTTTTTATATATTAAATGTGACTTTAAGACATGTTTGACTTAACATGATGTTTGTTTAAAAGTTGTGGGGGGTAAAAGTGGGGAAGAATGACCGAATATCTGCACGTTAGTGGGAAAATCAAATGAAAGCGCACTGAAAGAGAATATTATTGTCGACTTAATCAAGAGTGTTCTTAGCTATATTTGATGAGAAAATTGGTCGTGGGAAAATTGGGACATGAAAATCCGTTGTCAACTGAGAACATCAATTCTACATCTCGGTCTTTGCGATTCTGTTGAAGATGATCTGTCATAGGTATTATATAACGATTTATTTATTTTGCTATCGTCCGCGAAAAGCCGACGAACCCATGCGACAACGTCACCCAGGTCCGACAAAATACTCTCTACGTACGTTTCACTCCGAAACCGGAGCATACTCAGGAGATGTTGACTCTACAACGTGCAATTGCAAAGTATCTTTATAGTATAGTATATAGTATATAGTATAAGTATTGTCATAGGTATTTTTTTATAGGTTTTTATTTGAAAGGCATTAAGTAAATAATTTTCGTTGAAGCAGCTCAAGTATTGCAAACTTTTCTGTTAAGATGTAAGGAATTTCTGTCATAAAAGTCGTAATTTAGATTTCATGACCTTCGAGGATACCCAGTGGGTATGACCTCTGCTTCCGATTCCGGAGGGCGTAGGTTCGAATCCGGTGATGATTAGGGCAAGGTCTACATATAAGAGAGAAGATATAGAGCTTAGATCCACCATGCTACTCCAATGCAGCCTGCTAATGGGCGGGCAGAATAATGTTTGACTTTTTTAACCGACTTCAAAAAAAGGAGGAGGTTAGCTATTCGTCTGAATATTTTTTTTAAACCACCATCAGATGATAATGATAAAACACCTGCTCTCTTTATCGAGCGACTGACCATTCTTTAATAACTTGACGGTTCAAAAATGCTTGTAGACTAAATGAATTTTGAGTGTTGAGTCATGTTAATTCGACAAATGTTAAATTAAAAAAAATATAAGACAAAGTGTGAAAAGGCTCTTACAACGCGCCAACCCGTCTCCCCTGGATACAAAATAATCTAATAATATTAGCATAGTGGAAAGGTGCTATTGACTTTTAATAGTCCTAGTTTTCAATGGAACCCGTTTAGATGAGTCGCATGTACGACACGTGACTTCTTACCACCTGTGACAGTTATTCATAGAATAATGTAATAAGCGTAGACAAAAAAGATATAGACAACTGTTCAAAAGATGTTCAACTATTATTTTTTTAAAGCATACAATATATTTATTATTAACTAGCGGACGCACGCGACTTCGTCTGCTTGGAATGCAGTTTTTCACAAATAGCCGCGGGAACCATGGATTATTCCGGGACTTATCTTTGTTTTAAATTTCAGCCAAATCGGTTCAGAAGTTGCGGCGTTAAAGAGTAACAAACATTCATACAAACTTACGCGTTTATAATATTAGTAGAACAATAATTGCCAAATCGTTTGACACGTCTATGTATTGTCGCCTAAAATAGTGTACGCGTCATGACACATAAGAATGAATCACCTAGATCACATTTCTTTGCAGATAACACGAAATATGATTCAAAAATAATTTATTTCAATTGGGCTTAGTTAACAAGCACTTTTGAAAAGTCAAGCTATCTCATGTTTTAGTGGTGGTAAGTAAAATCAAAAACTTAAAATTAAGGTTACGTGGGTTTCAATTATGGGAAATAATTTTTAGCTTTTGCTTCGTAATGTGTTCGCGGCTAGTTAGATAATATTTTCGCCATAGTTCACTTTCGTTACGTGTTCGCCACGCATTGTGCGAATGCGTGATATGCTATCTATTCGTCTATTCATTTATCTGTCTGCGTTAATGGATGTGTTGTGTACTATTATATATTTAATACATAACACACCCATAATTAAAGTGTATTATATTACACAACAGTTAAATGCTTGGAAATTGTTTCACTACTATAATTTTATTTCACAGATCGTTGACGTTTAGTTGTTCTTAATTGCATTTTTCCTGGTTTATTATTTTTTTTACAACAGGAAAACATCCAACATTTACTTGAATGGCTGATACAGGAAGTGCTATGTTTCTGTATTAAGATAACTAAAACTTGATTTTTCTGTTCTTTACGTAAACTATGACGAATTAGAGTGTCGATACCTTAAAATATAGTTTAGATATATATTATAACACAAAAATAAACATACGTGATAGCCTACTGTATATGACCTCTGCCTCCGATTCCGGAGGGTGGTGGGTTCGAGTCCGATCCAGGGCATGCACCTCCAACTTTACAAAAAGTGCATTTTAAGCACCAGAAGAGAGATTGTGGATAATAATTTACTAATTTTGCTTTCACACGTAAAGGGCCCCTTGTAATCCAGGGGCCCCGTAACATTGATACGGCTGATACGGCGGTAGCTACGCCCCTGAGTGGGTAATAGTTTAACAGCCAGGGGTCAAACCCTTGACCTATTGAATGCGGCCTTTACTGTAGACCTGAAGCTTAAAATTGACTAAACAATTGACTATAGGTATATGAACTAAATAATATTAATAATAAAATCATAATAAATTCATAATAATAATCATAATAATAATAATAAATTCAGCTAAAAAAGAACAAATTAAAAAACAAGAAGAAATTACAAACTAATACTAACAGAGCTTACAAGCTACTTAAAGATACCTACTTAAATTACAAAGTTCCTCTGTCTGTACTTAGTATAATAATATAATAAAGAGATTCAGCTGAATGGGGCGCTGCCTCAGCTCGATACTACAGTTGAGAGCTGTAGTGCTGATTTTCAGGCATGACCCCAGGGTGAGCTCACGGACCGATCGGAAATACATTTACTGCAACAATAATTATTAAATAATAAAATTATATAAAATAATATACGATTAGTACATAATACATATTAATCTTACATTACCAAGCTTATAGAAAAAGATTAGGAGTAATAATAAATAGGGGGGGATCCTAATATAGAAAAACAAAAAAGAAAGGACGTCTAAGTTAAACAAAAAACTTAGTTATGAATTAATATTAGGTAGTTGTAGGTATATGAACAAAATTTTATGAACAAAAAGTTTTAAGCGTTAATTTGAGATAACTCCGAGAATTTGTACGAACAACAATACACGATGATTATGTTATTGCAATGCAAAAAAACATTGACGCGTGAAAATTATCTACAAGCATCTATTTTGATACGTGAAGCGTATATTTGAGATAGGTATAATTAAGAAGGATAAAAATGTTTTTAAGAAATTAGATATCACGTATCTCAAACGGTGAAGGAAAACTTCCTGAGGATACCTGCATATCACAGAATTTTCTTTGCGTGAGTGAGTCTACCAATCCGCATTGGGCCAGCGTGGTGGACTATTGGCCTAACCCCTCTCATTCTGAGAGGAGACTCGAGCTCAGCAGTGAGACGAATATGGGTTGATAACGAAAAATGTTATTTAGATACTATACACATACAAGTTGATTTAAAAAAACTACCTACGTAAATTGACTACCTAAATCTAAACCTAAATAATAAACTACCAATAATAAAAAAAGGAAATAAACTAAATTTAAATGATAACTAAAGACGTAGAATCCGTCCGAATCGCTGTTCATTGGTAGTGTCCAGAGGGCTGGCAGTATTGGCACTTTGTATGGCAATACTGCCCGCCTAGCCAAGTGGCAAGTCGATTCTCTTTCTACGATTGCTAACGCTTCTAAAACTAGAAAAATGTATGGGAATGACAGATCTTAAACACGTGACCTGTCGATAGCAAATGTCATCCCGATACATATTTCTAGTTATCGAAGCGTTAATCACCCCCTGATAGTTATTTTGGAAATATATTTCATGTACAGAATTGACCTCTCTACAGATTTATTATCTATACTTATAATAACATAACACACACAATATTATTACAACGAATTTCACGCGGACGAAGTCGCGGGCGTCCGCTAGTAAGTATATAGATAAATAACTGTCCATAATTGCTTACCAAAAATCTATATCCAATGGGTGGACGTCAATCGGATGTAATCATGATGAACATCAAAGGAATCTCTCGATACAGTTACATTGGTTGCAAGGTTAATGGCAAGATTCGTACATTGACCTTTGATATCATGGTTTTGATTTGTAAATACTTATTGTTTTGAAGGCTAATTACTAAGAATATTATAAGGAAAGAGATAATGAAGTGTGTAGGCATACCCAAGAAAAGGTAGTAGATGAGTTTATGTTAAAAATAAAATTGCAATGCAATGCAAAACTCTATCTAAATCAGGATAGTGTTTTTTTTTTTTCAAAATATTGCGGACATCAATATCTATATGAACTATTATGTACTAGCGGACACCCGCGACTTCGTCCGCCTGAAAATCAATGTAAACTTTCAATCCCTATTTCACCATTTTAGAGCTTGAAATGAAAAAAAATTGAATTTCGTATTTTTTTTATGATTTAAGAACAAATTTTTAAAACTGTAACTTTAAGAGTTATAAATATAAAGTTACTATGGAAAGTCCTACATTTTTATATATAAATGAATGAATGACTTTCCATACAAACTTTCAACCCCTATTTCACCCACTTCTTACTTTATTTTCGCAATAAAAAGTATCCTATAACCATATCCGTATTATGGTCTTAAGCCGTGCCAAGTTTCATTTGAATTCATTTAGAAGTTTCAGTTTGCGTTTTCCGGTGCGGGGTTTCCACTCCGGCACTTTGGGACCCTAACTATAGTACTTTTTAATTGTTAGTTCTACCGTGGCTAGTTTAACTTCGTATCTTGGCTACTATTATTTATATTCATATATCGGACAATGATTTAATACTTGTCTAATTTTCTGATTAATGTTGTGGTTACGGAACCCTAAAATATTCATATATAACCGTAACTGGCGCATGGAGAAACCCATTTTTTACACTGTGTTTTGTTCTCTCGAGTATCTCTCAATAATTTCGTGCGTGCTGATTTTATAAAAAACGGTTCTTTGTATTTATAAAATACGAGTAATAACGGAATATTAATAAAATCATCTCTTAAATATAAATCTTGTTTAAACATACAGTCTGTATACAACATAAAGAAAGACATCTTGTCCTCCGGTTCCAAGTAATTGAGTGATCAATTACTTGGTGTTCAGGGCTCCAGACTGAGCAACCTCCTCACAATACTTGTCGTCTCAAGGACCAAGATAAAAGAGAGAGAGAGAGAGAAGAGAAGGCTTTCTGTATCCGACCCTTGATGCAGCAACCAAGCGAAAGCTTCTCAAGATGCCGGTTAAAGCTTTTCGCTGTAAGAGTGAAACGACTAAATTTATAAATAGCGCAGTTGTCATTTGTAGAAATACTGGGATAAAAAATAGATGGTACTCATAAATAATGTGGATTTCAATTGAACTTGCAAAATCCGTTTAAATCAATACATCCAGAGATTACCGCCTACAACATCACAAACTTTGCCTCTTCAAAATATTTAATCTTCAGTTATTTAAATTTACCTTTTAAAATAAATACAAATCCGAAGTTAACAAAACTTTACTAAATTCCAAATGCATCCAAAAAATAGTAAGAGGAATTTATTCTTTCTTAAATTCATAGATAACTTTTATCTATCGTATATTTATATCCGTTTAAGGGCCTTAGTTATTTTAATAGGTAAATTTATAAAATACATTCTTATCTTGTTTACTTATATTTAGTTTATAGGTCGAATTTTGTGCTTGACATAAATATAAATTTAATGTCGAAATAAATTGACCTAATAATAAAATAGCATGACAACAAAACATATGTATTCGAGTGTTAGTATTACAAATATCTTTGTTAATATTTTTTAAAAATTGAAATCTGAAAATATATTGGCTTATATTTGAGATAATAGCGAACTTTCATTCGAGCTTAACACAGAACCTCATTGAGATTTTTATTCATAATTCATCATCATTATCATTTATCAACCCATATTCGGTTCACAGTTGAGCACGAGTCTCCTCTCAATATGAGAGGGGTTAGGCCAATAGTCCACCACGCTGGCCCAATGCTGATTGGCAGACTTCACACACGTAGGGAATTCAAAAAACTCTCAGATAAGCAGGTTTTCTCACGATGTTTTTCCTTCACCGTTTGAGACACGTGATACGCGTGAGACACGCTCCGGACCGGATTCGAACCTACGCCCTCCAGAATCGGAGGCAGAGGTCATATCCACTGGGCTATCACGAATTTATATTAAGTTTTAATAAACAAACCTACATACCGTTTGAATATAGAACCTCATTAAGGTTTTTTATTGCAAAAAGTTACATAGAAAATAATATTAATCAATCAGACAGTTGAACAACATAACTGCTCAGTTAGTTCTAGTAAGTTCGAATACTGGCCTCGAGGCAGTTGTTAAAAAGGTCATTACCAAAAAAAACCAATTAGTCGGAAGTGCGAATTTGTATCTGTCAAGTATACACGTTTGTCTGTTATTTTTACATACTATATAACTTGCCCTCACTTACTGACTGACTCACTGACTTACTACCTTCCTACAACCCTTTGTGGGTCTTGGTCTCCTCTACCACTTTCATTTCCTCCATTCATTTCTATTCCTTGCATTTTTTTCCCACTCAATTTTTTTGAATTTTTTGCAGGTCCTCTTTAACACACTCTAGCCATCTATTTTTTAGGTCTTCCTTTTAATTCCAATTCTCCTATTCCTAGATTAAGTAAGACAGTATATAATATCAGTTCTAAAGTTAACATTTACTCTGAATCCGGTTTTGAAACTGTTTTCCAGTTTTACAGTTTCAGTTATGACTAAAATGTGCTCACCTTATTTCATTTTCTTTGTTTCTCTCATTTTTTTCTTTTTTACCAGTTAATAATACTAGTGGGTATGTTCTTTATTTGTGATATTTAAGTTATCTTTTATTTACTGTTCTTCTTTATTTCATGCTGTGTTTATTTGTAACTAATCACAACACTTATAGTGATTTATAATTTAATTACATTTTAATATTTTAGTTAGTGTAAGTGATTGTAAATAAACCTAATAAATAAATAAATAATCTTTCTACCTGTGGTCTCCATTTTGTCATTACTTTAGGCCCTCTAGTATTTGGCATCCTCTCTACGTGCCACTGAAGACGTTGGGCTTTACAATATCGCACTATTGCTTCGTCTTTCACTATAGGTTTTCCAATTCGTGGTTCGTGACTGACTCACTATCTGATTGAATAAAGGTATGCAGCTGACTATATACAGCGGTATTAGGAGACATTATAACTACTCATCATCATTAGCAGCTGATACACCACTACTATACATAAAGCCTTGTTCAGACTACTTTAGCATTTTAGTCCAGTAGCTAAACTACTTGCTACTGCCCAAAGTCATTCGCACTGTATTCGAGTACAGTTGACAATTTTGGTAGGCCAATAGTTCACGAAGTTGTCTGGAAAATAATAATAAAACTTATTGTGTGAGGCGTTATAAATGTGTCTTAACACATTTTTTATTAACTGATTTCCAAAAAAAGAGGAGGTTCTACGTTCGGCTGTATGTATTTTTTTTCTTATGATTGGCAAGTCTATAACTGTCTTGGGGATCTTGTTAAGAAACAGTAATTTTTGGCGTCGACAGAACGAACGAACTGAACCTTCGATGCAGGGAACCCAAACTCCATCGGTTCTTCGAACTATATATATATGCTATATATATATAGTTCGAAGTATATATATATGATATAGATAACGGTATGAAGTTATGACAAAATATACTATATCTATTACATATACTCGTATATACATATATATGTAATGTATAATTTCCGTACATACGTATCTACTCGATAAAAGGGCATTATTATGCATCGAACAAATGAACCCGGCGATAAATCAATGGTAGTAATAGACACTTAATTATGTATATAATTTTATTTAGTTATTTGTTTTGATTACGCCATATTGGAACCGGTCCATGGAGGACTTTGTTCTAGATGTCGTTTAAGGATATGACTAGCAGACGCCGCGCGGTTTCACCCGCGTGGTTCCCGTTCCCGTAGGAAAGCGGGGATAATATATAACCTATAGCCTTTCTCGATAAATGGGCTATCTAACACTGAAAGAATTTTTCATATCGGACTAGTAGTTTCTGAGATTAGCGCATTCAAACAAACAAACTCGTCAGCTTTATAATATCAGTATAGATATGTGTATGTTGTATCTGTTTCCTTTGTCCAGTGGTTGACCTATGTGGCTTCGAATCACGGGGACCTGGGTTTGATTCCAGCTTTTTTATTCCAAAAAATTATCAGTAAAAAATCTCAGGCCGAAGTTGAGTAAGTTGCTGGTGTTACACCCTCGTACTTCAAAGAAACCATCGGACCCTGTAGGGTAGTTTAAAAAAATATAAGTACTATCATCCTATAAGCTCGCCAACCGGCGTTGGAGCAGTGTTGTGGGTCCAAGCTACATATCCTCTCCTCTAAAGAGATACATTGTAATGACCCGTTTAGGCTACCACAGCAGATTCTCACTAATTTTGTTTAGCACTATTATACATATATATAGGTAAACATAAATAGGTAAGTCATACTAGTATACCGATATTAGTATGCATTAATTACAATATAATATATATGTATAATTAACAAAAATCTTCCATTCAGAAATACCCAAGTGAACAGTATCGTGAACTTTGTTTCATTCAAAAAAATCTTATCAGATCATATAACATGTATCTAAATTACTTACATAACGAGAGTAACCTTATACGAAGGCTACTCGTAAGACGTAAAGACAGGCGTCCACAGATCCGCATTGTACGTATGGGACGCGTCGCATTGTGGTAGGCGTCCACAGATTTGCATCGTATGTATCGGACGCGTCGCATTGTCCCGTTACGTACGATGCGGATATGTGGACGCTGATCATAAGGCGGTAACCCAATATACATGAAATAACGAATTTTTAATTTCAATTATTTAAGTAGGTATAAAAGAGTTGGTTTGACGGCCTCCGTGGCGCAGTGGTATGCGCGGTGGATTTAATGAGGTCCTGGGTTAGATCCCCGGCTGGGCCGATTGAGGTATTCTTAATTGGTCCAGGTCTAGCTGGTGGGAGGCTTCGGCCGTGGCTAGTTACCACCCTACCGACAAAGACGTACCGCCGCCGCGTTAACTTGTAAAGAGTAAAAAAAAAGGTCTGTTATCTATCTATATCGTTACTCATAATAAAACTGGTCGAATTCTATACATGTATTCGCAATTTGAGATTTTACTTATACCATTAGTAACACCAAACGTTACCGTGACATAAAGGACGCCAGCGCCATCTAGAATCTATACCTACTTATAATACGAACTCTGTACATTTTGTACATTCTATACATTGAAGATATTTTGAAATTTTTTGTTGGGGGGTACTATATAATCGATACTGAAGTTAAAAATATTTTTTTTCGATTTTTTGTCTGTTTGTCCGTGTTTTTTTGTTATTCGGGCATCACTCTGAAACTACTGAATTTATTCAAATGAAACTTGGCACGGCTTAACACCATAATACGAAGAAGGTAATAGGATACTTTTTATTGCGAAAATAAAATAAAAAGGGGGTGAAATAGGGATTGAAAGTTTGTATGGAAAGTCCTTCATTTTTAGAGTTACAGTTTTAAAAATTTGTTCATAAATCATAAAAAAATATATAATGGGATTCAAATAACCGGATTCAGAGCTTACTCAGTTTTTTTAAGTTATATCTAATAGTTTGGGCGTTAACTAAACCATAATATAATATATTATCAACTATATTCCGCATTTATTACTTCTAACATATGAAAATATATCCACAAATCAAAATCTTCGCCTTATTGGGTGACAGTTTTACCAACGGTTCGTATGATGGCCACTATAAATTAAGACTTGTGGCTAAAATAAACGCCATAAAACTAATACAACCTTCGAGTCTGATCAAATTTATTAATATCAACCCACTGTTGTTTATTAGATTTTTTGTCCCGAGTTTTTTCTAAATCAATGGGTAGTTTTAATAGATTGACAACGTTGTTTGGTGCTTTTAAATAAGCAAATGATTTTTTTTCAATATTTCCTACATTTATTAAAGAAACATATATTACTTGGGACTTTAAAACGTTGCAAAAACATGCTGAAATTTGAACATTTTTTGCAACATAATATTCATATACTTTTTTTATTCTTTACAAGTTAGCCCATAACTACAATCTCACCTGATGGTAAGTTATGATGCAATCTAAGATATAAACTAACTTGTTAGGAGTAGTATAAAAATCCACATCCCTTTCGGTTTCTAAACAACGTATCGTATCGGAACGCTATATCGCTTGGAGGTACGTCTTTGCCGGTAGGGTGGTAACTAGCCAAAGCCTCCCACCAACCAGACCAAACAGAAAACCTCAATCGGCTCAGCCCTGGACCTCCGTCTTATATATCCACCGCGAATACCACTGCGCCATGGAGACCGTTAAGTTGTCATTCTATTTTTAAATGGTCGTTTAGTTTTATCTGACTTAAATTAATTTAGCGTTTTCGTTTGTTCCAGGTTTATTCCTCCTTTTCCTGCTGGGTGTCATCTCATTGGGAATGGGCTTCGTCATATTGTTCTTACATCCATACGACGCGCTATTCCGATGGGTAAGTTAAACTCGAACTTTTAATAAGTATTTTTTATTCAAAATAGGCGCAGGGTTGACCGCAATCTCACCTGCCCCTGTAGCCAAGTGGCACGTCGATTCTCTTTCTACGATCGCAAACGCTTCGAAAACTAGAAAAAAAATATGGGAATGATAGACCTTGATCACGTGACCAGTGATAGAAAATGTCATTTTTACATTTTTCTAGTATTCGAAGCGTTTGCGATCGTAGAAATAGAATCGACGTGCCACTTAGCTACAGGGGCTGCGGTGTGATTCCGCTAATATTCGGAGATGTACCTAATAGTCGCCTATAGTAAGATTTATTTGAACTTGAACTTTATTTCTATGAGATGCCAAAAATAAAATGTCACTAACAACGAAGTTGCCATGGAAATGAGCGATGTTACATCGCTGAAACTTTACAGAATGCAGGAGCAGATGACTATAGATGTGTTGTTAAATGGGACGCTTGACTTCGGCAGAGTATTCTAAGCTATTGCCAACATGCAAAAACACAAACCAGGCTCTAAATTTAGTACAATCTATCAGTGGAAACTTTTTGAAAGTCGGATCATAAATTTTAATTGATGCTTGATCAACCAAACATAAAAGTTTCAAAAGCAGTTCAGCTTTGAATAGGAATTCCAAAAAAATAATTGGTTGCAAAAAAATTAAAATTATCAGTTTTCTTTATTTAATGTTATTGACGGAGATCTCACCTGGATGTTAATGAGGATGCAAGTGGATTAATTTGGACGTACAAGTTTGTTATGATCATGTCTTTAACGGTTTCTACGTAGCATAACAGTAAAATCATTTGATGGTAGGATAGTCACGGTGAATGCCTACCATTAGATCAGACATCAACTAAGAAATAATATATATGTCACCGTTAAATTGTAAAATAGGTTAATTTATACTCTAACTCGCGAAATTGTAAACTGTCGATATATTGTGAACTGAATATTCTGCTTACAATTGAAGGTGTGATTTTTTGGTATATAATCTATCGAAGTGAAACCGTTAGATCACAATCTTAAAACGTCAACTGTCTGAACTGCCCTTGATTGGTCGGCCTTACACTATATACCGAAAAATAACACGTTAAATTATAAGCAATAGGTTCAGTTCACAATTTAGCGACAGTTTATAAACTAGCGAGTTAGATTATACGTCATTTACAATTTAAAGGTAACATATACAATCCTAAATTGAAAAGATGGTTTGGCGCGCCATTTGGCGTTCCGGTGCGATGTCGTGTAGAAACCGAAAGGGGTGTGGATTTTCATCCTACTATATAAGTTAGCCCGCTTCCATCTTAGATTGCATCATCACTTACCATTAGGTGAGATTATAGATAAAGGCTAACTTATATAGAAAAAAAACATAATAACTAAATGCATCAGAGAGTTCGTTGAAATTATAGCTATGTAGAACGCCGGTAGCAAATTATCTGCTGACGAAATTGTAATATTTTAAAATAACTTTACAGAAAGTGGTGCTATCTGACGGAGGAGAAATCTTCGAATCCTGGCGAAAACCGGAAGTGAAGTTGTACACCAGGATCTACCTGTTCAACATAACTAACGCTGAACAGTACATGTCAGGGCAGGACACTAAAGTGAAAGTGAAAGAAGTCGGTCCCTTCGTTTACCGGTAACTTTCTTTTTATCTACGTAATATACTTGTACATACACATTATTATCGCGTCACATTCCCGTAGAGCTAGACCAAGATCTCAAAATACAGTAAACTCCAGAAGGTGATCCTGTCTGTCCACTAAAGCGGAGCGAGCGGAAAAACAGACTAATGCAGAGCGGGGTGGCGTGTTGTCTCTGTTTAAAGAGAGGGGCAAGATTGCGGAGCGGAGTGAGAAAGTAATGCGGAGCCGAGTTGCAGACGTGATTCCCCACTCCGTTTCCCCGCTCCGTTTACCGTTTTTATATGATTTTTTTAAGCAATTTTTTTCTCTTTCCATTTTTTCTATTTCTATTCATAAACTTGGATCACTACTGCTTAAACTTTACTTTGAAGAAAATTGAGATCGAAATCCTGGTCCGTGTTTATAAATAAGGCTGTTGTTTGTTTACAGCGAGGCCTTAGAACACAGCAATGTCACGTTCAATGACAACGGCACCCTCTCCACCATCCCATTGCACCCCCTTATTTGGGAGGAGGAATTGTCGGAGGGGAACAAGGAGGATGACATCTTATATCTACCTCACATCGCTTTACTGGTATGTTATTTTTTTATTTCTCTACTAGCCGACGTCCGCGACTTCGTCCGCGTGAAACTCGACTACCCATAGCCTACCCCTACCCCTACCCTACTCCTACCTACCCCTACCCTACTTTTCTGGTTGATTTTTCACACCTTGTGTCCGAAAAACCCAAATATCTTACGGAACCCTCTTTTTTTTAAATAAAATGTAGCCTATGTTACTTATGGATAATGTAGCTTTCGAATGGTAAAAGAATTTTTAAAATCGGTCCAGTAGTTTTTGAGCCTATTTATTACAATCAAACAAACAAACAAAGTTTTCCTCTTTATAATATTAGTATAGACAATCAGCACTTTATAATCTAAGCAATTAGAATTTTTTAATCCAATAACATTATGGTAAGTAATACGCTAGCGATATGCTTTCTACAATACTCTGAGTGAATCATCATCATATCAGCAGATGGACGTCCGCAGGACATAGGCCTTTTGTAGGGACTTCCAAACATCACGATACTGAGCCACCTGCATCCAGCGAATCCCTGCGACTCGCTTGATGTCGTCAGTCCACCTGGTGGGAGGTCAACCATCACTGAGCTTTCTAGTGCGGGGTCACCATTCCAGCACCTTAGGACCCCAACGTCCATCGGCTCTTTGAAGTATGTCAGCCGCCTATTACCACTTGGTTCTTCTACAGATCTCCTCATTTTTGATTCGATCACGCAGGAACACTCCGAGCATAGTTCGTTCCATCACATCACTGAGCGAATGTCAACTGAAAATCTTGATAATTTAATGTCTAAGAATAGAGGATATGAGCATTTACAGAAAAAAAAATGAAAAATAAACATTACGTTTATTTATTTTATTTAACTAATACCTCTCAAAGCTACGTTGTGTATCTTACATATGGCTACCAATGCTGTTATAAGATGACAAAGATCTGGTCTCCGCAGGCTCTGAGACCTCAACTAGAGTTAAAATATCTAAAATTTTGCAAATATCAGAATTGGGAGTTAGTTTAAAACTATTAATGCAGTGAATTAATACCATTGGGTTAAAATAGGTCACAACGTATATGTATAAAACCTTGTCAAACTAAAATTGCTCGTCGCGCAAATACTCGTGTGAGTATATGGTTTATCAATCTGTGACTATGACTGCAATATTTGCAATCAAAGGTCAGTGACCGCGTCCCAGAAAGCTTTGTGTATCTATGTACCTATGTACCTCACTGTATTGATGCTATATTAATTATATTATATCGATGTATTATCACGATATTTTGTACTAGATTTGTTATGTGCTTACAAAAGCACCGCAAAAATCCAAATCCATCCAAATCTAGTTAGGTACTCCACACAGCGGATTCGAGCCCACACCCTCCGGAATTGAAGGCAGAGGTCATTTCCACTGAGCTATCACGGCTCTCATTTATTAAGTTGTTGTTTTATATATTGTTTAAAATATGACTATTTAAAAGTTGTCCTCCAGTAATCAGCTTTTCAACAATTAGAAATTACATGGTACATATTGAAATAGGAATTATTATTATAAAAATATATTTAAATTCGGAATCAGTTTTTATTTATTTGTAGTACCTATCTACGTACGTAGAAATATTTACAAAAAATACGTTTCTCTCTCTAAGAGTGTCTAAAGTTCATAAATAAGAAAAAATAACTCTTGAATTAAATATATAATGGCCCTATAAATTAAGGTAGGCCCTATAATTTGTAATGAAACTAATTCCTGATAAACAAAATATAAAGGAAGCAGATTATGATTTATTATAACGTATCTATATAATTATAAAAAAATTAATAACCACTACATGATCCACACTGTTACAAATTGAAACAAAATATTGGTGTGAAAAAACAATGATTTATTATAGTATCAAAAAAACATGATATTTCGTGCGTTACTTATAAAATACGCGTAAAAATATTAATGATTTTTTTTGCCTTTTCTAATTAGGTTTGGTTTAACAATTATCTTAGTTTTATTATTTAGACTACCTTCATAAGAAGCCATTGTTAACGGGTGGTAAAGTATTCTCCGGGTATTTCTGCGTGACGGAATTAAAAATAAAGAGATTCACAAAAGAGCTAAAGTTACCCAAGTTAGTCCTAAACAGTAGACCATGTGTGATACACACACACATTTTTATCTATATAGTAATTTTGTTTGTACACTCATACAAATCTTACGATCATTATGACGTACATTAAATCGTACCATTTTGTATGGGGCGTTTTCCAGGGATCCGTGGTAGTGCCGCAAATTTGACCCCTTAAATCCCTGTAGCTCCTAAAGTATTGATGGCAGATGTCCTGTTATTTGTATGTTTGGCTGGTGGGAGGCTTCGGTCGTGGCTAGTTACCATCCTACCGGCAAAGACGTACCGCCAAGCGTATACTTGTAAAGAATAAAAAAAAAGAACGGTAACATTTAAGACAAAACATACTTTTCAATAACAAACAAACCAAAGCATTTATTTTTACTCCTTTTATTTCCGTATGTAATCAAATTTAACGTAATCCTGTTTATTATTATTATTATATTGTCAAGGACGTCAACAAGTCTTTGCGTTTTGCTGATATTTTGCAAGTTTTCGTAATATCCATACTAGAGGGAGGTCATACGACATGCCAATGCGTTTGTATGGAGAGCCGCTTGCTAAGGAATCGGATATGCACTTGAGATTTCCACATCGGCTTACCATTTGAATACATTATTAAAGGTGTCACGCAAAAAGAGTGACTTGCATATTTCATGATGAAATCTTTGAGTAGGTACCTACCTAAACTTCAGCCCTACTCGATGTTTTTGCAATTTACCAACAAATAAATTAAAAATGAAGGTAGAAAACGCATGTCATTTCATATCTTATACATATATTTTAAATTATGTATTGTTTGTTATTCAAAATATATGAACTATATCTTATATTGCTTTTTAATCAAATTTATTTTCATTAATTTAAGAAGAAGGATAATTGACGGACTAAAGAGATAATTCACTTTTACGACTATTACCTATCAAATAGAATAATTATCATCATCATAATCAACCCATATTCGGCTCACTGCTGAGCTCGAGTCTCCTCTCAGAATGAGAGGGGTTAGGCCAATAGTCCACCACACTGGCCCAATGCGGATTGGCAGACTTCACACACGCAGAGAAATAAGAAAATTATCTGGTATGCAGGTTTCTTCACGATGTTTTTCCTCATCGTTTGAAACACGTGATATTTAATTTCTTAAAATAGATTCATCAGGTGAATTATCTCCTGATGAATCTCTTGTTTGTCTTTCCACTCCTCCGAATGGGCTCGACTTATTTTAATGAAATCTATAATTATTAAGAGCTGTGATAGTCCAGTGGATATGACCTCTGCCTCCGATTCAGGAGGGTGTGGGTTCGAATCCGGTCCGGGGCATGCTCCTCTAACTTTTCAGTTGTGTGCATTTTAAGAAATTAAATATCACGTGTTTCAAACGGCGAGGGAAAACATCGTGAAGAAACCTGCATACCAGATAATTTTCTTATTTCTCTGCGTGTGTGAAGTCTGCCAATCCGCATTGGGCCAGCGTGGTGGACTATTGGCTTAACCTCTCTCATTCTGAGAGGAGACTCGAGCTCAGCAGTGAGCCGAATATGGGTTGATAATGATGATGATGATGATGATTATTCCATTTGATAGGTATGAGTCGTAAAAGTTTTTCACCTTGAATGAAAGAAAATATGTCAGAACCACTTTTGCCGGATGAGCCATAGATACGGACATTCATTAAATATTTAAAAAGCGACTTCCTGTTATAAAAAATCACCTGAATTTAAAAGATGCCAACTAATTTAAAATTGTAATTAAATATTGCTAACCTGCATACATGTAGGCACTTAACTCCTGACATGAAGATTTATCGAAATTAGGAAATACTGACTTCAAATACGCGTTAAATATTTAACGATTAATTAAGCACGCATAAATGTTCCTCAATGTTAGACCTTTTTAGTTTTTACATAATATTAAAATACTAGCGGTCGCCCGCGATTTTGTCCGCCCTTAGACCTCTTTAATCAAGCCCGTACAGTAGTATCGCTGTAAAAATGGAGTAACCTATCCCGTTTTCACAACATTTTCCATCACTGCGCTGGTCCTATTGATCGTAGCGTAATGAAAATTATACTATAACCTGCCCAGGAGTATGAAGATTATTTGTACCAAGTTTCATTAAAATCCGTCGAGCAGTTTTTGTTTCTATAACGAACATACAGACAGACAGACAAAAATTTTACTAATTGCATTTTTGGCATCAGTATCGATCACTGATCACTCCCTGATAGTTATTTTGGAAATATATATCATGTACAGAATTGACCTCTCTACAGATTTATTACAAGTAAAGATAGTGGGATTTTCATTGCGAACAAAAGTGAATTGTCTACAAGCGTATTTTTAAATGTTTTCCTTTGTTTATTACGAGAAATTATGTACCCAGTCGCAAGTCCCTTAGCGGCTTAGATCAATTACAATAGGACCTGCCTCGCTAGATGTTACCTCTCTGTCAAAAGTATATACGAGTATGATCACGACCTAAAGTGTATATATAATATATGTACAAACTGCGACTATAATATCGATGTTTCATTGTGTTAAAACTACACATTTACGAGTATGTGCATTACGATTAAAATTTATAGTTGTGTCTAGTATAAGGACACAGGATATATTTATTGGTATTAAATATTTTCAATGTGTGAATTTACCTTGACCTCCTCAAAATCGACTGTCAATTTTGTTGATTAATTTGAGTGCGATACAAATCCAAAGGTAATCCGGTCTGAGCGACGGCAACCCTTCAAAAAACATTTGCCAGCCCTTGACGATCACGACATTTCTGCAACCAGGGCTATAACTGATCGTGTGTTGGTCGCTGCGTGCATGACGACTCGACTAAACTATACGTGAAACGTTTTTGCTGCGGGCAGCGCTGTAGAAACGTGGGTATACTTGATCGTCAATGCCTAGCATCGCCATACACGCAGTGACCAATACACGATCAGTTATAGTCGTGGGTGCTGCAGAAACGTGAGAATATTTGATCGTCAATGGCGTACATTATTAATACAATATTTATAACAAAAATTAAAGATTTAATTTTAGGGGTCTCTAGGGAACCTAGGGGCTAATTCTATTGATTACATTTTGAAGGTTTACGTTCGCATTAAAGTTTCTGGAAAACAAAAATTAAGCTCTTCTTAAGTCTTTATTAAGGTAATTTTTATACACATTAATTGTGATGAATAGGTATATTAGAAGAATAAAAAGCTATAAGTAAGTATTGTATAACTTAATTTATACTTGTAACTAAAGAAATAAGGAAACAATCAAGTTACACGGACCTTAACCCAAATTTGACCCTAGCCAATGCAAAATTCTTTACTACTTCTTGTTTTTAATTTATGACTAAGATATTACGTAAAAAGATAATGATATAGTTATCAGCATGTTTGAATGTTACTACAGGGAAAAAAATACAATTCCCTTGGGAACCATGTGGTTTTCCGGGATAAAAGGTAGCTTATATTATGTTGTGTAATTCTTTGTCACTTCCCTATATTTCTGTGAAAGTCGTAGTAATCTGTTCATTCGGATAAACAGACACACAAGAATTAAAAGTTTGTTTGTGGCTTAGTATCGTATAAAAAACTATAAACATTTGAGAAAACAGTCACTTCAATTTTATTTATATAAAGAGCCGTGAGAACCCAGACTTCTGCCTACGAATCCGCAGGGTGTAGGTTCGAATCCGGTCCGGGGCATGCACCTCCAACTTTTCAGTTGTGTGCATTTTAAGAAATCTAATATCACGTGTCACAAACAGTGAAGGAAAAACATTGTGAGGACCTGCATACCTGAGAATTTTCTTAATTCAACGTGTGTGAAGTCTGCTAATCCGCATTGGGTCAGCGTGGTAGACTATTGGCCCTCTCATTTTGAGAAGAGACTCGTGCTCAGCAGTGAGTCAAATATGCTTTGATAATGATGATGATGATTATGATATCTAGGTATTATTATTTTGTGATGTACTTATTAATGTTGTTCCTAATGATAAATATTATACTGATATAGTATAATATGCCTAATTAAAATGTATATAGGGCCTATTTTTCAGAGGAATTACTGGATTTTTACGATCATAATAACAATTTATCGATCGTAATATGACTGTATATTTTACATTATTTCCCTCTACTACCATTATTATCGACTACAATTCCTTGGTATAAACACATAAAATTTAATATTATAGACTGCAGGTAAACAAATTAAAACCCGAGAAATAACAAACAATACACTTTTTATTATTGTTCTTCGTAATTTATTACGCATTTTGGTTTAAAATCAATTACAATCAGCACGTGGGAAATCTCTCATTTTCCATGGAAAAATATAATTTAAATAATATTTCTTTTGAATTTCTCGAATACATTTTCTCTCTTTTTGGACAATAATTAAACGTTACATTATATGCATAGCTTCATTCAGGAAGAGACCCTACGTAGGAACACACAAAGTATGATTATAACTAGCAATTATTGCGTCTATAAAAATGAAAAGTTTTATCAATTAATATCGATATATATCAGACCCTTATTCCATGTACTATTGAGCCGTGATAGCCCAGTGGATTTGACCTCTGCCTCCGATTCCGGAGGGCGTAGGTTCTAATCCGGTCCGGAGCATGCACCTCCTACTTTTTAGTTGAGTGCATGTTAAGAAATTAAATATCACGTGTCTCAAACGATGAAGAAAAACATCGTGAGCAAACCTGCACACCAGATAATTTTCTTAATTCTCTGCGTGTGTGAAGTCTGCCGATCCGCATTGGGCCAGCGTGGTGGACTAATGGCCTAACTCCTCTCATTCTGAGACTCGTCTGGGAGGGCGTCAACTAGAGTATAAACTCCTGTTTATTGTTTCAGTCAATTGCCAACGTGGTGTCCCAGGAAAGCTTCATGACACGCTTCGGCCTGAACAACCTGATCGGCCTGACCAACAGCCAGCCTCTGATGAAGATGACTGCTAAGGAGTTCATGATGGGCTACAAGTCCGAACTGATGACTCTGGGGAACACCTTCATGCCTAGTTGGATATACTTTGATAAACTGGGGCTCATTGATAGGGTAGGTTTTTTTATTCATCAATAATCTGACTCTTATGCGAAGAGCGCTTAACTTCGTCAATTAAAATATAAATCGTATTACTGTGTTAATGATTAAATAAACAACAAAATAGCTTGGAAATTAAATGACTGGCTACTTTGTATACCTATTGTTAAATGGTGATAAAATAAAAAAAACGTGAAACCTGGCTGAGTTTGTTGTGGGCTCTTCTCGAACCAATGCTCGTTTGGAAGTCATAACTTTATTTTTAATTACATGGATTAAACCATGACATAGCTTGACGTTTCAATAGTGCTTGTAAACTAAGCCTACTTGAAATAAATTAATTTTTGTATTCTGTTAAACAGATGTACGATTTCAACGGTGACTACGAGACAGTCTTCACAGGGGAGACTGACGTGTCCCGGTCTGGTCTCATCGACACCTACCGAGGCTCCACCGATCTTCCGCAGTGGGACGGCAAGCATTGCTCCAACGTTCAGAACGCCTCAGATGGAACTAAGTTCCAAGGAGGAGTCAGCAGGAACCAGTCTGTTCTGTTCTATAGAAAGAGTCTATGTCGAGCAGCACCTTTGGTAAGTCTAAAACAGTTTGTTTACCACTTGCTCTATTTTATTGATTTAATCAAACAAAGATATTAAATACTAGCTGTCGTTGCGCGGTTTCACCCGCATGGTTCCCGTTCCCGTAGGAATACGCGGATAATATATAGCCTATAGCCTAATCGATAATTAAGCTATCTAACACTGAAATAATTTTTCAAATCGGACCAGAAGTTCCTGAGATTAGCGTGTTCAATCATACAAACAAACAAACTCTTCAGCTTTCAAATCAAATCAAAAATCATTTATTTCAAGTAGGCTCAGTATACAAGCACTTTTGAGACGTCAGTTGACTATTTGTAAAGATTCTACCACCGGTTTGTAAGGCAGGTTTATAATATTAGTATAGATGTAATTATGAGAAATTAGAATTGCCGATCTGCAATACCTATAAATTGAACTATATATAAATATAAATAAAGGAACATATTCTATCTTATTATAAACCACATACCATTAACTCTTATCAAAATTAGATTTGAAATTGTCTGATAACAATTAAAATTGCCAACTTGATAAATTTGATAAGCTTGATAATTAAGTTATAATGCAAATTCAAAAGCTTGAAAAGTTCTAGTAAAATTTGTAGAACATTTTAGCGACCATAAAAAATTTGTTATGTCAACTTGTGAAACTAAATTTGCTGAAGAAGTATATGTATAATTCCAGATACCGGCTGAAGAAGGTGTGAAGAATGGTATGAAAGCGTACAAATATGTGTTCCCAGAGCATATGTTGGATAACGGGAAGTTTATTGAAGAGAACAAGTGCTTCTGTAGACATGGTAAGATTTAGTAAACAATCGTAATATCTAAAATTGAAATTAATAAATTAAATTACAATGATAATATTAAATACTTAAAAATAAAGAGACAAAAACCATTGTCTACAAACAAATTAAAATAATCGATTCTAATATTTTCTCAAGAGGTTACAGTTCATTATATTATAACGATAGATAGATAAGGAAATGTTAACAAAAATGATTGCATAAAATGTTAACAAAACACCTGGACATAACTCAATGCCACAAAGTAGATACCTATTATAAAAAAAAATACTATTTTCAAAGAAACAGTTTAAAATAATAGTTAAAATTCAGCTAGAGTAAAATATTGTTAACCTTTTGTAGGTAAATGTCTTCCCGAAGGGCTAATTGATGTCACTGATTGTTACTATGGTTTCCCGATTGCGCTGTCCTACCCTCACTTCTACAAAGGAGACGAAGTACTATTCAGCAAAGTTGAAGGCCTGACACCGAATAAAGAGCAGCATGAGACTAGGTAAGAGGTTTTTTTACTTAATTGTCTATTTGTGATAATATGAGTTACAAAAGTCCTAGTAGACATCCTGTCGAATGTAAAAATGTAAAAGCTTAATAATTAGATCGGATTCTAAAATATATATGGTTTGATTTTGAAACGAGTCACTCTATGACAAGTGGACTTCATACATATTTTGATTTTATAAAGTTTGCTAGTTGTAACTACAATTTATTAATACTCTTATCAAACTGAAACTTAAATTTGATTTATTTTTTGTAGATTTTGGGTGCAGCCAAACGCAGGGTTGCCTTTGGATGTCAGCTCCAAGTTTCAGATCAACATGGCTCTTGGTGACATCAGTATGATACGGCATACAGAGAAATTCTCTAACATGTACCTCCCACTGCTATGGTTTGATATTGTAAGTATATTTCAAGCACTATATGACTTCATTCATTTATACATATAGTTGCACACGAAGTTCAAAATATTTTATAAAATTTATTTAAATTTACATTATATTAAAATGCCCAAATTGTTGAGTCTATAGATATAATTAAGTTGTTGAGTTAGTCTCCTTTTGAGAACTGATACTTATTTTTTTTGTACGAGTATATTATATGTAACAAAAATATAATGCATACTAATGTCTCTGCTGCATACTTATTATAAATAGTCCCATCGATAGACGTCTGTTGAAAATTTTTCAATTGATTCTCTTAAAATCTTAATTTATAATTGTTCGTTTTGTTGTACGTATTATTAACATTTTTTTATTTCTGTTACAGAGAATGTATACTCTTCCACCACCGCTCGAGCTCAAATTCAAAATGTACCTAAACATTTTACCGGTCGCCGAACAATGTTGGATGTATATCAGTTTCATCGCTGGCACAATCTTGATACTTGTCACTAGTTACATCCTGACGTTCAAGATTATGTTTAAGTCTTACTCCAAAAAGAACACCATCAACTTCAGACCAAGCATTTGGGTGGAACGAGAGAAAAATAACAAAGTCAACAATAGAGGTGACATTTATGCTCCTTGTGAACTCCCTCTCTCAGATACAGATTCGGATCAAACGTTTGATACAAAAACAACATTTATGAAAACCCAAAGTGATAAAATTAAGGAGTTGGGACGCAGACTGAGCGATAGAGTTCACGACGTCAAAGGGAAGTTTGAACTAGGTCATTCCAAACAGACTGCAAAACACAACGATAGAAAGAACTCACTTATAAATCCTGATGAATCACAAGATGAAACAAACGAAGCCTTCAAAAGTGATTCCAGTGAAAGCGACTCCGATACGAAAACATATAGATTTGTAAAACAAAGTGATAGTGAAGACAATTGCAAATATTTGGAAGTTTTAGACGATGGTAGTGAGTTTGATGATGCAGACCGTCGAAGGAAAAACAGTAAAAACGAGTTATACATACATATCGAATAATTTTACTTATAATCGTGAGTCTTGCCATGTTAGACTTGCCAAAACTTTTGAAATATCAGTGTGGAGTGTATGAAAAAGACTGGTGCCAATTTGATTGAATTTAAAAGTTAAATAAGTAATGTGTGTTACCATTTCTGCTGTGATATTCGCTAACTCGGCGCTTAAGAAATTAAAAGCCATGAAATTTACTCATTTAATGGTTTTCCTTTAAAGATACTAATGGTCTAAGAACCTATCATAGGCCGGATTTTCGTAATTTTTTAAAATCTGAAAGTTTCCCATTCTCCTACCAGGAGGTCTGGATTTTTAACTTTTATAAAATACCGAAGGTCTGGTATGTTTTTAATCCAAATAATACTAAATTCAAACAGGCTCAACTGACCTCTGAAAGATATCGAGTACCGAATTATTAATCTAGCAGTGAAATGGATTGTACCTAAGTGTTAATTTTAAGCTATTAGTGACTTTCTCAGTTTCCAAATAATTTAAAGTTATTGTAAGTAATTAAGGTCAGTGTAGTAATATTAATAATTTCAGTTTAAATAACAGACAGCTATTTTGTTTACTGATAATAAGCACAAATTTAGATGATAGAAACAAATGCTGTCTAGAACGAGATATTAGTGCACAAACGCATTTTTTAAATAATGATAATAAATGGATTTATACATATTTTATTGCACAAGTGTGTTTGCTAAGCTCATTCCATATTTCCCAACTCTCAATATTTTTTTATATTATATTTTACTAAAGTAATGTTTTTACTTTCAGATTTTAGTGCAACACGTATTTCTAGCTCATATTTAAATATTGAAATTATTAATATTAAACACGTTTATATAAGACTTTTTTATAATTAAAATAATAATTTATTACCTATTAATAAAACAAGACTCCCGTATATTTGTTGGTAAAAGGATAGCAGTAAGAGACAGTTAAACACAATAATTATATTTACCTAATTTTAAAATATTTCTGACCTCCCAACTCTTCCTTAAAAATATTAAATGTACGGAAATAAATTAAAATACGCTTTTTTATATTTAATGAAAATCTCTATTTTATATTATATAAATTATAATAACCATGTTATTTTAAGTGATTATAGTAATACACTCATAGAACTAGAATATTGATTTAGTATATAAAGAAAACCAGCGATTTTTAATATTAATTTGACAATCTGATTTAATTATAAAATACCAATATCTACCTGTACAAATAAATTTACTTCATACCTAGATAATAATATATTAGTTTTAATTAAAACAAACAGTAAGAAAAACGATTAACTATACGAACACCTATTTGCCTTTGTAAACCAAAATCTTTAAAATTTTTACAATATTTCATTTTGTATTTGAACATATATTTCAATATGGTCAAAATTTCAAAGAATTTGCAATATTTACATTTTAAATTATTCACAATTTAAAATATAATGAATATATATTGAATCAAAATGACTTGTGCTAAGAAAATAAGGGTTCGATGTTCTTACAATATTGTATATTTGGTAATACATTAAAAGTATTGAAAGTTATTTTATAACAATAACCATTTTTCAATAATTTTGTGTGGTGTACAGTAATTACTTTTTACTCTGTTACTAGTTACTGGTTTTTAATGAAAATAAAATATTTTATGAATTAAAAAAAATGTGTTTTTTTTGACATTTTCAACCAATACAACATGGTAAAAAATAAATACATATAACTTGTAGGAGTCAAAGAACCAGTTGTTGTTCTAAAAATTAAAAAAAAAAGTTGGTTTGATAAAAATACTTATTTTTACTTTTTGGGCCTATTTCTGCGTGGCTCTTACACAAAAGCTTAATAAAATATTGAATAATTCAGTATAACTGTTGAACATATTAGAGCTTATATAAATGTGAGCAAAAATTTAATGTGTATTTCTCAAACAGGCTGCGAACAAAATCAGTATGTATGAGACTCCAAAATATGTAGCTGTAGAAAAGACATTGCACCAATTGGTCTAATAACGCAATTCTGAAATGAAATAAAATATTTATAGATAGAGAGCATGTCAAAAAAATCAAAATTCATTTATTTCAAGTAGGCTCAGTTTACAAGCACTTTTGACACGTCAGTTGACTATTTTTAAAGATTCTACCTTCTTTACAAATAGTCAACTGACGTGAACCGGTTCGGAATGGTGGTTCTGCTGAGAAGAAACCGGCAAGAAACTCAACAGTTCCTCCTTTTATGATTTCAAAAAATCAAAATCAAAATTCATTTATTTCAAGTAAATTGAGCCAATTTACAAGCACTTTTGACACGTCAGTTGACTATTTGTAAAGATTCTACCACCGGTTCGGAAGGCAGGTTCTGCTGAGAAGATACCGGCAAGAAAATCAACAGTTGCTCTTTTGAAATGAAAAAGTCATACAGTACTATAATTTACAATTGATAACAATTACAATTTCTTATAATTTTACTTCCTGTGTGAAGGTGGAAGCTGATCCAATGGCCTCCAAGCACCTTTATCGTTAAGGAACTCATCAATAGTGTAGTAACCTCGACTAAGTAAATTTGATTGATAGATAAACGAATAATAATCTGATGGCGATGATTTTGAACCCTTTCTTTAATCTTTAGTTAATTGTTTATAACTTTGCAATTTTTGCGAACAGGCCTCTAATTTTTTCAAAAACCATCTACTATCTATATAAATTCCTCAACCATTTTTATAGGAGACGGAGAACTTTTTTGACCTAAATGGCACATGTGAACGAGACTAGTCGTCAATAATAAAAATTTTAATAAAAAAATACAACCGACTTCAAAACCTAAAAACGTACCCACTAAACTAAAAAGCGAAAAATAACGTCATAATATGTTCTACCTGCTGATCAGTATGAAGGCAGTGCTAAGCCGGTGATGTATTAATCATCAAGCCATGTGAGAATATCTTATAGATTTAGCTTTTGCACACAGTGTTGTTTCATGTGGTCCTGTCAGAAATGGCTTAAATTAAGACAACACCGGCTAAGCACCGCCTTCATACTGATCAGCAGGTAGAACATATTATGACGTTATTTTTCGCTTTTTAGTTTAGTGGGTACGTTTTTAGGTTTTGAAGTCGGTTGTATTTTTTTACTAAAATTTTTATTATTTTTCCATTTTTAGTGTAAAATTTTATCTCAAACGAATACATCAGACCCCTAATGACAGTCACAACCCATCTTGGTACAAAATTCTCAGCAATACAAATTAATCAAGCCGTTTGGGCTTGATTAATTTGTATTGCTGCAAGGTAGCTACCGTAAACCGTTAAGGGGATCCCTTAATTGACCTTGGTCTTCATCATTATACCCCTAATAACAGACACAACTCATCTAGGTAGAAAGTTCTCAGCAATACGAATTAATAAAGGCCAAACACAAGGTAGTTACTGTAAACTGTTAAGGAGTTCCCTTAATTGTCCTTGGTCTTCATCACCAAACCCCTAAATGACAGTCACAACCTATTTATGTGCAAAGTTCTCATTAATACAAATTAATCAAGCCCAAACACAAGGTAACTGCTGTAAATCGCCGAGGAGTTCCCTCGTCTATTTTATGGCTCCATCATCAGATCGATTTTAAACCTTCATGAAATTGTAGTGCTTAAAAGTACTAAATGGAAAAGTTTACGAACACACTAGACACCCATATAATTTTAGAAAGTTCTCCTCAATTTCTCCAGGATTCTATCATCAGATCTTGACATGATGGCAATGGGGCCAAATGGGGACTATACCGTTTCAAACAAAAAAAGAATTTTTGAAATCGGTCCAGGCGTCTTTGAGTAATCGGTGTACATACATAAAAAAAAAAAAATAAAAAAAAAAAAAAATACCGACCGAATTGAGAACCTCCTCCTTTTTGAAGTCGGTTAAAAATACCACTTATTTCGTTACCTTTTATGATGAGCTCTGGCTTTGGGTATATCTTCATCCCTCTCCTTTAACAAGTATCTTCTCGCACCAATTATAGCGTTTTTACAATATTCATATCTTTCAACATCTTCCATGACATAGTAGAAGTGTTCATTGTCTTCTTCTTTTATCTTCGTCCGAAGGAAAAGGTAATTCTTGTTGGAAATGGTCCAGACCTTGGTGAGGAACAGTTGAAGAGCGAGATTTGCGGAGTATATGCGGCGTTGGATCTTGAGTAGCCTGGTCAGAGAAATGTAACCAATTATGTTAAGCCAGAGCCGTGATAGCCCAGTGGATGTGACCTCTGCCTTCAATTTGTTGGGCGTAAGGTTCGGAAATGCACCTCCAAGTTTTCATGTGCATTTTAAGAAATTAAATATCCCGTGTCTCAAAATGAAGAAAAACATCGTGAGGAAACCTATGTGTGCGAAGTCTGCCAATCCGTATTGAGCCAGCGTGGTAGACTTATTAGCCTAACCCTCTCATTCTGAGAGGAGACTCGTGCTCAACAGTGATCCGAATATAGATTATTAATGATGATGTTAAGGCAGGACGGACTTGTCGAACTGGCAATATACACACTAATATAACTATCTTATTATTATAATATTATATCATTTTAAAATTCAGTTATATCGGTTCAATAATTGCAGCGTCAAGAAGTAACAAAGATTCATCCGTACTGTCGCATTTATTATACTAGAGTTTGGCTAATGAAAGTAGAAACAGAAATCGCCCGCCAAATTTAAAAAAATCTCAAAATTATAGTGCAAATATTGGAATAACTGAGTTTAATAATTATAGGTACTATAATATACATTAGTAATCACAAAAAAAAATATTTAAATCAATTATGAAAACGCATGTTTTTTTAATTTGTTTAAATGATTTTTTAAATTTGGCGGGCGATTAT
The DNA here is from genome assembly GCF_947172395.1 of Bicyclus anynana. NCBI lineage: Eukaryota > Metazoa > Arthropoda > Insecta > Lepidoptera > Nymphalidae > Bicyclus > Bicyclus anynana. Next base: position 1,900,525 of record NC_069090.1, read on the forward strand.
TGTTCTCTACTTTCATTAGCCAAACTCTATTATAATAAATGCGACAGTACGGATGAATCTTTGTTACTTCTTGAAGCTGCAATTATTGAACCGATTTAACTGAATTTTGAAATGATGATACAAATTATGCTGGATTATCACACAGGCTTCTTTTAATACCAAAAAATCCATGGCCGTACGCGGGATTTTTGAAAATTTCCGCTAACTTAGACACATTCTCTATGTAGATCTAGAGGACCCGGTCAAGCTTTGCTTTGAATTATGTGAACTTTTTTAGGTGTTTGTATAAAGCATATGTAGGGTAGGTACTAGATAGGGTACCTACCCTACAAATGCTTTATACAAACTTCTACCCCCTATTTTAGGGAAGTAGGGTTAGAAAGATACAAAAAGTAGCCTGTGTCACTCCGTTTTGCCATGAAAGACGAACAAACAAACAGACAGATCGACAGACACTTTTACATTTATAAATTAGTATGGATTACCACATTCACGTTTTTGGTTGCCTGTGAACTTGTCTTGGCCTCTTGAGCAGGGCGATCATATTCTCTACTCCGATTTGTATTGAAATTAAAAATAAAATATTTAAACAAAAAGCTTACATTGTCTTTCTTCCAAATATCCATAGCAAAGTATCAACTAGAATTGCAGGTAGTACATGAAGTAATAGCATCTGTAATCATATGTAAACATATTTCTACTTCCAATCAATAATAATCTTTTGTATTTCTATACAAGTTAGCCTTTGACTACAATCTCACCTGATGGTAAGTGATGATGCAATCTAAGATTGCAGCGGGCTAACTTGACTTCCATCTTAGATTTTAATTTTAATCAAAATTTCCTTTCGATTTCTACACGACACCGTACCGGAACGCTAAATCGCTTGGCGTTATGTCTTTGTCGCTAAGGTGGTAACTAGTCGCAGCCGAAGCCTCCCACCAGCTAGACTAAGAAAACTTTCCATCAAGTTAGACTTTTGCCAGTTTAAAAAATATAAAATCTAAACTGACTTGAGATGGTAATCGAATATAGACTCTTTATGAAAACCACCACAGCATCAAAGAGGTTGTCGATATAAATAAAATTAAAAAAAAATTATTTGTTGCATTTAACGGCAATCACGCCTTATAGAGTTTTGCTACTGAAAGTAGTAACGAAAATCGAATCTCACGATGTAATTATAAAAAACAATATCTATCTATCTATCTATACTTATAATAAATCTGTATAGAGGTTAATTCTGTACATGAAATATATTTCCAAAATAACTATCAGGGGTGATTAGTGATCGATACTGATACCAAAAATTCAATAAGTAATATTTTCGTCTGTCTGTCTGCATGTTCGTTATAGAAACAAAAACTACTCCACGGATTTTAACAAACTTGGTACAATTATTCTTCATACTCCTGGGCAGGTTATAGTATACTTTTCATAACGCTACAATCTATAGGAGCAGAGCAGTGAAGGGAAATGTTGGGAAAACGGGAGAAGTTACACCATTTTTACAGCGATACTAGTAAGGGCTGGATTAAAGAGGTCTTAGGGCGGACGAAGTCGCGGGCGTCCACTAGTTTGAAGACATAAAAGGTTTTATTGTAAAACTCACCTTTGTAAAGTAAACAGTTTTATTAGTAGTAAATGTTCCACCGGTAGTCCATAGCATGTCATCCAATGGGTGCGATGCGATAATTATTTTGCCGAGTGTAAAGAGTTCTTTGTGCGATACACTGTAACATTTGGAACCGTTGCAGGTGTTGTAGATTGGTATGTCATCTGTGGGCTCCAATCTGAAATTATAAACAACAGAATATAGAATCTAAGAAAGAGAAAAAGAAAGAAAAATCTTTATTGCTACATTATGCCACACATCACAATTATTTCAGAATAATAAATACTCTGCCATTTGTGGCATAACCTAGAAAAAGTCTCAGCTTTTTTCAGTTGAGACCCCGTTCCAATATATTATTTTTAGGAAACTCAGAAGTGGATTAAAAAAAGATAAGAAAAAGCCAATGTTAAAACAAAGGTTCATTCACAATATGTGTCAGAACAATTAAAGTAACAAGTCAAAATGTAACCAAAATACAACAGAGTTCACTGATCAAGGCAGAGAGAGATTTTCCCTATCTATCCTTGAAGGATTACTATAGAGTAATCCAGAAGGATTACTACGAGAGATGTTGATGGATCGATCGCCACCGGAACACTGCCACGGACAGTGCTGCGAGCGCCAATGTGCCCCCTCTCACTATTCCCCACTCGTAACGGAGACAACTAGCGCCATCTAGCGTCATCACAAATTGACCGAATGATTCCAACAATAGTGACGTCATATCCTTCTCAGACTACTCTTTCCTAACTATTAATTATAATTATAATAATGTCACCGCTACCCGCCGCATCGCAGTAGGTTATTAACGTACGTTGCAAGCTATAGACCCCATAAGAAGCCTCAAAGTCAAAAGGTAGAGTGAGGTATGCTCCGAGTAATTTTACGTGATCGAATTAGAAATGATTAGATCCGCAGAAGAACCAAAGTCACCGACACAAGCTCAACGACTCGCGAAACTGAAGTGGTCGTTTCGGAATTGACTTACTGTTTGGTTCCTCTGACCCAGGACGCTGCTACGACACCTCTGATGACCACGTCAACAGGAATGAAGTCTGGAGCTACGTCAGGGTCTCCGTATATAGTGCGGAGTATTCCTAACAATAAATGATATTTATATATCTTTACAAAATAAAAACAGGTCTCATTGAACAGAATTGGACACTCAACTACGTGGCTTTCTAAAGGTAAAAGCAATTTCAAAATCGGTTCAGTAGATCTAGTACCCCGTACAATACTACAAACTTTACATCTTTATAATATTAGTATAGATAGACGCATGTAATATTAATATTATAAAGCTTAAGAGTTTGTTTGTTTGCTTGAACGTGCGAACTCAGGAACTACTGATCCGATTTGAAAAAAACCGGTTCAGTAGTTAGCGTATTTATCGAGGAAGGCTAGGCAATGAATGTTTCAAAATGGGGGTCTTTTTCATATTTGATAGAGCTTACGCTGTATGCGCTGCAATGTTTTGCGAAAATCACGTAAGCCAGAATTGTTCACCTTTAAAAGTTCTAAAAAAGCCCGCGACAGTACAATATGTCTATCTTTTAAAGTTAGCTCATATAGCCTTTTTTATGCTAATTATAATATATAGGGGTACGGTAGGGTTTGAGATCGGGTTGGGTAGGGTAGAGTGGGAGTAGAATAGGATAGGGGTAGGGAATGAGTCAAAGTGAAGCTTGACCAGGTCCACTAGTATAAAATGCGTACCTTTTCCACTGGCAATCACCAGACTGATTGGTCCATTGAAGTTTTCAATCCATCCAGGGACTGGTTCATTGACACTTGCCACCACTGAAAATTATTATTATCATATTTTTTATTAATAATTGATTTTAATAATAGCTTTTTTTATATTGAATTACTTAACTATTAATGTTTATTTAGGATAAAATTGACACAACAGTGGATTGGATGTTTATGTTTAATTATGAAAATTTATTAAAATATAAAAGAACTAGCGGACGCCCGCGACTTCGTCCGCGTAAAAATTGATGTAAACTTCTCTACCTCTACCTTACCCTGCTCGTAAACCTACCCAACCCTACCCTACCCTACCCCTACCTTACTCCTACTCTACCGCAAGCAAACCCTCCCCCCACCTTACCCCTACCCTAACCCTACCCGTAACCTATCCATACCCTAATCTACCCCTACCCTACCCCTACCTTACCCCTATCCTAACCCTACCCTAACCGTACCCTACCCCTACCCTGCCCCTATCCTACTCCTCCCCTACCCTATACGTTCCATATCCTTCCCCTACCTCTACCTTGCCCCTACCCTACACAACCCCTACCTTATCCGTACCCTACCCTACCCTACCCCTTCCCTACCCCTATCCTATCCCTACCCTCAGCGAAATTGGTCCAGCCTTTTGTGCGTGGTGCAATGACCAAAAAACTATAATTTCCCAAGCGACTTCTATCCTAATACTATTTTAGAGGTAAAGTTTGTGTGGTTGTCGGGGGTAATCTCTGGATCTACTGGACCGATTTGGAAAATTCTTTTACCAATAGAAAGCTACATTATTTGCGAGTGTCATAGGCTATGTTTGGTCCTCATATTCACACGGGAACGGGAACCACGTAATTGAAACCGCGGGGCGTCATATAGCGGCATTTCTGCGACTTTCAGAAATTTTGTATTATCTCCGAGACTATATAACTAATTAACATACTGTAAAGGGCAAATCTTATCTCTATAATATCCTTGTGATTATTAAATAATTTATTTTGTTAAGGATTTAAGTTTAGTTGTGTAAATAATGACGTAAACCTTAGTTTAAAATTTAAATAATTTATTAAAGTACTAAAGGTACTATATCTGCTAAAATATAAAAGATAGATATATGGTGTCGCGGACTTTTTTGTAGAACTTTTAAAGGTTCAAAAAGCCTCCATACATTTATTTCAATTATACGCAATGGTTGAGGCAGCGCATGCGAATAAGTAAGTTTTTCGGTCCGACCTGTAAGAGAAAACCCGCGATAACTCAGTAGTTATATATGATAGAAATATAAAATATAGCCTATAGCACTCCCCAATAACGTAGCATTCTACTGGTGAAAGAATTTTTAAAATCGGACCAGTAGTTCCGAAGATTACCCCATTTCAAAAAATTGTTACAAACTTACAAACTTACAAACTTACAAACTTACAAACTTTACCTCTTTATAATATTACTATAGACTATAGATGATTGAGTAACTGAATGAGCGAATTGGGGTTGTATAATTCTGAAGTTATAATGAAGGATTTTCTTGATTGAAGTATAAAAGCTTTTGAATAATTATTGAATACAAAGAATTCGAATATATTAACTTACCTACGGATGGTCTTATAATAATAACGGGTAGTTTTCCTTTCTGTTCATAAACCAGGTGTTCGGCCAACTGTTTAGAAAATACGTACGTGTTGGGCAACGCTCCTATATATCTGAAAATATTATTGTAAATAATATATTAGATACATGAATTCCGATTCGTGTACTTACTGTTATCGCCGCGTTGCAACGACTTGCGGTACGGACGGCTTCAGTGTGCTCGTGGCATTCGAGCCGTCCACATCTCTTGTTGTGTAATTCTTTATGGGTCTACTTTGGATAGGCGGGGAGAGTGACTTGAGTGGTAAAGGGGAGTGTTAGATATCTGTCAAAAGCGCTTTTAAACCTACACACATCGTTCACAAGTGCGTGACTTCCCTCAGGGTCATTCTTTGCCATTCTAGGGTCTTATTTTGGTTACAGTTTGATTTGTTAACTAAGTTGTCCTGACAAATGTTGTGAATCATAATCTTTGTTTGACATTAGATTTCTTATTTTTGTAATCATTCCTGAGTCTGCTAAAATGACCTATTTTACTAAAGCGCTAGTTCTAGCTGCTTATCTTCGTTCTGTGTAATGATGTAGAAGAAAAAGGAGGTAAATAGGTTACATACACCACATTCCATATTTATAACTGGCACACAAAAAATATATTAGCGGCGATGTCAACGGCGTGATGAAAGTGCGGCGACCGAGTTCAGGTTTGCTAATTAGCATAGTTTTAACCACTTGCGCTCCGCGATAATCTATCTCTTTTTTCTTCTAACATCATTGGTTCTGTGGATGTAATGTTGAGATGACAGACCAAGCGCGTATTAAACTTAATCTAATAATAAATGAAATAAACTTTTCTATTTTAATACAAAGTAAATCAAGTAACTCCGATTTTTCCATGTAACACACCGCCTTCTTTTTCTTGCATTTTCAAATACGTATAACTTAACTACGTTTTAAATATTTTACGATATATTTACAAAAGAAATATTATTTACCCCGATAATATTAATTTTAGAACACAGGTTCCTTGAATATTTTTAATAAATTTTCGGTAAAGATATATTAATAATAGTAATAACCCCAGAGCTATGGGAAATACTCTCCAGCACCCTGTATATAAATATTTGTATGTTTTATAAAATATAAAATATTTTATAAACAGCTTAAATTATAAAACCTTACTTGGGTGTCAGAACGTTCAGAGTATGGTCGTCAATGTTCTCACATATCTCCAGCACCTCTCTCCAGTCAGCGTGAGGGGGGTACATGACCTCCTCTATGGGGTCGCAGTTGATGTTGGCGTAGGATGTCGACACGTGGACAAAGCACTGAAACACAAGCATTATAATCACATTATCCTCAGAGAAACTGTTACGAAACGACCATTTACGTACGTACGGTGTTTTCACTCATATATCACTACTAGCTGACGCCGCGCGGTTTCACCCGTGTGGTTTCCGTTCCCGTACGAATACGGGGATAATATATATATAGGCCTATAGCCTTCCTCGATAAATGGGCTGTCTAACACTGAAATAATTTTTCAAATCGGACCAGTAGTTCCTGAAATTAGCGCGTTCAATCAAATAAACTCTTCAGCTTTATAATATTAGTATAGATTTTCATTTTATTTTCATGATTTATGGTTTTTCCAGATTTCTTATTTTTTTTCTGTAGTCCCTGAGATTAGCGCGTTCAATCAAATAAACTCTTCAGCTTTATAATATTAGTATAGACTTTTTATCATGATTTATGGTTTTTTCATATTTCTTATTAAAAAAAAAACTTTTTTAGACAATATAGACATTAAAGACAATATATATAACAATACAAGTAAAGAGGCATTTTGAAGTTATTTTGTAGAAATTATTAGGTGGTTTTTGTGTCCCCCCAACTGTTGCTTAATTAATAATTATACAATTTAACAGCCACATTGTCCTACAAATTGCGTGGTTATCTCGTTCCTACGCTAAGTAATTTTCATTACCCAGTAATCCTGTTAGCAGAATCAAGAATTTTCGTAAAATATAAAAGTTGACCGTATCATCAAAATTAAGCTACTCACGGAAAATTAATTTCATACAAATCAATTGAAAATATGCTCCACGGATCCTGGACTATAATAGGTAAACATAACGAAAAACTTAAGAAGAGCGTAGAACAAGGCGGCTAACCGTCCCGTATTCTGCGGGACCGTCCCGTAAGACAAGTGCTAGTTGTCCTGCTTTGAAATAATTAGTAAAATAGTCCCGTTAAACGTTGGATGCGTCCCGCATGTCCCGCATTTTCTATCGCAAGACACACACATACACATAACCCACACGCGCGCATGAATAAATACCGCTGCGCGCGGCAAGGGTATAGCGCGTGATTTCGTTCTCTCTTTCTCTCTTTCTCTCTACATAACACATGAGGCGTAAGAGCGGGAGAGGCGCGCGCGTGATTGTTTGACTTGTTTTGATTTACCGACTAAACTTAACACCCCCTCCCCACAACCCTAACTATCCACAAAAAGTCCCGCGTTCAATTTTCAGAAAGATGGCCGCCTTAGCGTAGAAAAATACTTACCTCCAAATGTCTTAGTTGTTGTGCTAAATCAATGACCTCTCTGGTGCCTCGTAGATTGAGTTTCAGTGACATTTTCAATGAGTCATCAAATCTGAAACATAAAATATATTTACAGGTTTAGCGGTTTAGTTATAACAGTAACAGACAGACAGATTAACAGAGGTCCCCAATATGTGATGTCACATGTGGTTTTTTATATTCTTACAATCTCGTTGGCGCCCGGACTGATACACTCAGGCTAAAACCCTTCCAGAACGACCCCCTAAGCCGAAGTCCAAGTCTCTGAGGAGACACCCTTAGAGAGTCGTTCTGACTATCTGTCGTGCTTCTGCCCCCATCAGACGATTTTTTTTTATTCTTTACAAGTTAGCCCTTGACTACAATCTCACCTGATGGTAAATGATGATGCAGTCTAAGATGCAAGTGGGCTAACTTGTTAGGAGGAGGATGAAAATCCACACTCCTTTCGGTTTCTACACGACATCGTACCGGAATGCTAAATCGCTTGGCGGTACGTCTTTGTCAGTAGGGTGGTAACTAGCCACGGTCGGAGCCTCCCACCAGCTAGACCTGGACCAATTAAGAAAACCTCAATCTACCCAGCCGGGGATCGAACCCAGGGCCTCCGTTTTCGTTTTGTAAATCCACCGGGTATACCACTGCGCCACGGAGGCCGTCAAAACGAGACGATGATTTTGCGCTCGCCTAAGCCCCAGGGTGACGCCGCTGATGTGACATTAAGGAGTCTACGGCACTTCAGAAATTTAGAAATAGAAAAAGATAAAAAATCCTAAAACAGAAGTTAGTTACCTCACGCTAGCAGCTGCATGATATATTATGTGTGTTCTGCTTATAATGAGTGATCGATCTTCGTCAGACAAACCTGCATAAAAAAATATAATCTATAATTTATTGTAGGAAATAGTAGTCTGAGACGGATATGACGTCAGGTGGCGCGACTTGTTTCCGTAAAGAGTGGGGAGTTAGAGAGGGGTGTCGATCGGTTGGCGGGAACAACTTGCGATATAAAGCGCTTGTCGTGCGGTCGGCTTCAATATACTCGTGGCGTTCGAGCCGTTTACATTTATTGTTGTGTAATTCTTTATGGGTTACTTGGGATAGGCGGGGAGAGTGACTTGAGTAGACAAGGGAAGTGTTAGTTAACTGTCAAATGCGCCTTTATCTTTAGACGTCGTTATGTGCGTACGTCCACATTTTTAATTGAACTTATAATTCTTATGATTTTTTATTGATAATATTGAGTTTTTAACCGACTTCCAAAAAGGAGGAGGTTCTACGTTCGGCTGTATGTATGTTTTTTTTTTTTTTTTTTTTTTATGTATGTCCAGCGATAATTCCGTCAATTATGGACCGATTTTGAAAATTCTTTTTTTGTTTTGAAGGGTTTACTTCCAGAGTGGTCCCATTTTTTTCATGTCAGGATCTGATGATGGCATCCTGGAGAAATTGAGGGGAACTTTTAAAAGTTGTAGAGACGGGTAGTGCGTTTGTTAGTGTTTCCATAAGGTATTTTAAACCACTACAACTTTATGAAGGTTTGGAGTTGGTCTGATGATGGAGCCAAAACACAGACGATGGAACTCGTCAAGGATTTACAGCAGTCACCTTTTGTTTGGGCTTGATTCATTTGTATTCATGAGTACTTTCCACCTATATGGGTTGTGACTGTATTAAGGGTCTGGTGATGAAGACGAGGGACAGTGAAGAGAACTCCTCGACGGTTCACAGTAGCTACCTTGTGTTTGGACTTGATAAATTTGTATTGATGAGAACTTTCCACCTAGATGGATTGTGACTGTATTAAGGGTCTGGTGATGAAGACGAAGCACAGTGAAGAGAACTCCTCGACGGTTCACAGTAGCTACCTTGTGTTTGGACTTGATAATTTTGTATTGATAAGAACTTTTCACTTAGATAGGTTGTGACTATACACATTCAGTAGGTATGCTAACACTAAAAATAAAAAAATAAAAATTTTAATAAAAAAAATTCAACCGACTTCCAACTCAAAAAATAACTTTAACTAAAAAGCAAAAAATAACATCCTACCTATGTGCTACCTTCTGATCAGTTTGAAGGCGGTGCCAAGCCAGTGTCGTGTTTTAATTAAAGCTGTTTCTGAAAGAACCACAGATATTTTGTAGTTTAAACGTGTTTAACTAAAACATCACTGGCTTGGCACCGCCTTCAAACTGATCAGAAGGTAGCACATAGGTAGGATGTTATTTTTTGCTTTTTAGTTAAAGTTATTTTTTGAGTTGGAAGTCGGTTGAATTTTTTTTATTAAAATTTTTATGTTCACAAAAC